>NC_056751.1:512105733-512155733 GCF_019279795.1 Protopterus annectens | reverse complement strand
GCTTAACACAAAATATCATGTCAGATATTTGGAAAAAGCCATTGTCAGCCCATTTCCAATAAACTCTAATCCCAGCAAAACTTTCTAATACAGCCCAGTCTCTATCCTTCCCACTCTAGGCAAACTGTTTGAAAAAAATATCTATGTTCAACTTACCCAATACATCACTGCCTACAACTTCTTCACCCATAAACAACATGGGTTGTGGTCCAGTCATAGCACACTCACATCCCTATGTACCCTAGCCAATAAAAACACTACTAACTGTAGAAAAGGTTTGCTCACTGGTACCATCTTTATAGACCTTACAGAAACCTTCAACTCCCACTGACTACAATATCCTCCTCCATCACTTACTGCAAATAGACATAAGTCCTGATTCCCTACCTTGGGGTCAAAACTTCCTCACCAATCCCAACTTTTCCATCAGACTTCATACTTTGATTTCCCAAACAGTCACTCTTAAAAAAAAGTACCCCAAGGTCCCATACTTGTTACACTACTATTATCCATGTTTATAAGCTTCCCCTTGACCTACCTCGACTCTGTCTTTCTCTATGTAGATAACATGGTGCTAGTGCTCACAAGCAACTCAGTACCCAAACTACAGACAGACCTGCAAGCAAATTTACTAGCCCTAATCTATTCATTTTCCAATAAATCCTTCTCCTGAACTCCATCCAAACCAAAACTACATTTAATACAAATTATAAACAAAAAATAAATAAGAAACAAAGTTAAGCTCTTTCGTCCCTCATTATTTCAAATGGGACTTCATCAGAACTGTATGCAAATGCCGTAATCCAGTTTAAATAACCTTGTTCACTTCAAGCAATTACGTTTTAAAGGTACTGTAGTAACAAAAAGGAATGAATGTTACACAACTAATCAAGCCCTGATGGCATGAGTAAAAACCTTAGTAAAAGCATATTTATCCAAATTATTGAATAAAATCAATAAATATACATTAGAAAAGTAAAACAGTGCATACATATATATGTGTGTGTGTGTGTGTGTGTGTGTGTGTGTGTGTGTGTGTGTGTGTGTGTGTGTGTGTGTGTGTGTGTGTGTGTGTGTGTGTGTGTTATAAAAGTCTATGGATTCAAAGTGTGAATCAACTCTAATATGCTTAAAAACCTTTAGAGAAATGTGTCCATTCTTAAATGATAGTGCCCCTCTGGACACCTAACAGCTTGTGAACACAAAATGGAATTTGCTTGCTACACCCCTGGGTAGAATAGCCATAAAATGTATATTAGATAGTAAACAAACTATTAACTAAGACAAAAAGTTTTAAACTAAAATAAAACACCACTATAATTTTGCTGCTTTTAACTTAAGAACAGGGTATATTGAAATATTATCACTAATACCTGGAGCCCAGGTGGCATCCAGTTTTAGCTGCCAAACAGTTCTCTGTATTCTAAATGGGTCTTTCATGAGCCTCCATTTGGGTTTATGTCAACAAAATCTAAAATGCCAAAAGAAAACTTTTTTTTAAAAACTTGTACATTGTAATGAATGTTTTATAAGGCACTGTTGGTAATGTCATACGTGTGTTTGTAAATCCTTTCTCGGAGTACACACTCTGTTTTCCCTACATAGAAGGCTGAACAGGTGTTGCATTTAGCTAGGTATACAACCCATTTAGAATTACATGTTCCCTTGCAAAACAAGATCTTGGTCGACATGCTGTTGTCTAAAAGTAAACAGGTATTAGTAAAAATATATGGATATTGCAGGCAAGTTCCACATCTCCTAGTCCCACGATTGTTTTTATAACTATCAGAGGAAAGTGAAGGTCTCTGAAAAACTGACTTCAAATTTCTAACAACTTTATATGCAAAAAATTGGTTCTTCTCCCAGACTCTTAAAAACTTCATTAGTCTTAAAAATATTCCAAATATTCCTTATTACTTTATACACTAACCAAGCTTCGTTCTGGTGTTTATGGGTAAGCACTCTACACCAAGAATTAGTGTTCTTGGCATTGTTGTTTGAAGTTTCATTAAGAAAAGAAGTGTTACCTAAAATGGGTTTAAACTTATCCCATCTGTGTTGATTAACTTCAGTAATAATCTTATTAATAAAAGTCCCGTGTAACCTTTTACTAAAAACTTCCTTCTCAAGTTGTCATATTCAGACATGTATAAATCATTGTCAGAAATCATACAGGCTAGCCTAATAAACTGCACCTTAACAATACCCACTTTTTGCTTGTATGGGTGATGACTAAAAAATGTAATATGAGTTAATGTAGGTGGGTTTTTTGCAGATAGTAGAGTAAAAGTGATCATCCTTTATACCAGTTGTCATAGCCAAATAGTTAATGGTCAACCTCTTGAAAGAATAAGTGAATTTAAGGAAATTGGTAGCACTATTTAAACAGGTGATAAAATCATCAACTACTTCATCACCACCCTTCCATAAAATTAAGATGCCATCCAGGTAATGTAGATGTAACACAATGTTGTATCTAAATATTATACACATAATTCAGCTCCCAGTTGTACAAACCAGGTTTGCATAGATGGGGGCACATGATGCACATGTCTCTAATCCACTCACCTGTTTACAGTATTCCCCCTCTAAGTATAAAAAATTATTGTCTAATACTAGGCCCATAAATTTGATACGTAATCTAATATCTAAGCCAGTCTAAAAAGTCATAACCTAAAAGTGCCTCACTAAAAAAATCCATACCTGTTTCTTGTGGGATACAAGTAAATAAATCAGTGATGTCTATAGTCAAAAAAACAAGTTCACCACAAATTAATTCATCTTTAAATTGGCCCAAAAAATACCAAGAGCCCTTCAATAAATTTGTAGTGTAAGAAAAAAAGATTTCAACTTTCTATCAATAAAAACTGCTAATGAGTAAGTGTTTGAGTTCTGGGCTGCCACTATAGGTTGCTTTGGTGGACACCTGTAATTCTTATGAACTTTAGGTATTACAAAAATGTTAGGAATAATAGGGTCTGTAATTCTAAAATTGAGCAATTCCTGAGAAATGGTTCCCTGTTGATATAAGTCTAATAGCTGAAAGTCCATCTTCTTATAAGCCACATTGACTTCATATTTAGAAATCAGGGAACATGTGTTAGTGTTTTGCAATAATGTAAACAGCTCATTGGTGTAATTAATAGTAGCAAAAATAACAGTCCATCCTCCCTTATTGGGCTTCATAATTCTAACACTTCTGTCATAAGTGAGGTCATATAAAATATTCCTCTCATTAATAGTAAGATTTTGACCACAGCAAGGTCTTGCGTTTTTCTGTAACCTATAAAAATCAGCTTCATAGGCTTTCTCAAAGGTCTAGACAAGGGGATGTGTAGGAAGAACAAGGGTAGTTTTCTTCCTAAGGCTAGTGCTAGTGTTAACGACATTTTGGTGATTCAACATGGCTGCAAAAATGAGATTCCTGGTAAATATCTTAAGTTATGTAAGCATGTCAACACGATGAAACCATTGCCAGGGGAACAAAATTAAAACCCCTTTCTAATAAAGACAAGTGATCAACAGTAATGAGAAGTGTACTGTAGTTAATCTTATAGCCCTTAAATTCGTGAATAACAACATTGATAATTTTTATAGGGGAAAACAACACAATCTGCCCTTCATTTATAACAGTAGAAGAAGAAACATCATCTTTCTTCTACTAGTAACACTCTTACTGTCTCTCATATGGAATGTTCTTTTGCACCAGTCTATACTTCTCGCTTAGATAATCTTTTGTGTAACATAACTTTTCTTTCAACTATTCATAAATCTAACATCCTTCATTCCATTAAATTTTTCTTTCATTCCCAATTAGACAACATACAGCTGTTATTATCTTATAGACAGCTCACTTTCTAAATGAAATTTGCCTTGATTTATTGTAAATATATATTACAATTGTATATGCATTCTTTAAATTGTTGTCACCTTATAATGTCAATTTTACTCATGGATTTTCATTATATTCTTGCTATCTCTCACAAAAAGTAATTCTGACTTTTTGTATTCCAGGACTGAGACTGAAATGGATCACTTCTGATCAGTGCTTTACCTCTGTAAACACATTTGAAACAGACTGCACAGTTAGGTTCATCACCAGAGTTGTTAGAGGAGAAGCCAACCAGGTATTGTTAATGTAAAAGCAGACTTTAGAAACTACAGGTTTATTGGCTTCTTTGGCTAGATTAAGAAAACATAAATGTGAATTTTAGCTATTTATCTAAAGTAAACAAACCATTTGCTTACCCCATAGCCAGATTCAGAAATCTTGAGGTAACTATCTCTAATTCAGAGACAGCCCTACCACTGTGCTTTTAAGAAAGTGACATGCAGAACTACAGCTGGAAGTTTCTGCAGCCATGCTAAATGCTAATGTGAGATTCCAGCTATGAGGAATACACTAATTGTCCATGTGCTCTCCCCTGGAAATGTCTACAGTACAGCACTTACACACCTGAGCAAGTCAGAGAGTTACTAAGCTGTGTAAGGTACATTGTCCTCCCATGTTAATGAACACAGCTTAAAGCTTGTGTTCAGCCATTGCATTAAATATAAGTGCCAGGAAGTTTAGCAGACAGGTAGTGTGTGTGTGTGTGTGTGTGTGTGTGTGTGTGTGTGTGTGTGTGTGTGTGTGTGTGTGTGTGTGTGTGAGCGCACACGTGTGTGTGTGTGTGTCTATGCATCTGGCTATGTAATTAAGTGTATGTAGAGGTATGAGTAGCATAATGTAAGAGTGTGTGTGTGTGTGTGTGTGTGTGTGTGTGTGTGTGTGTGTGTGTGTGTGTGTGTGTGTGTGTGTATGTGCACATGCATGTACGTGTAAGTTTAAATGCGTGTGGGAGGGCTATCACACCTGCACACTCCCCTACATTAATGAATAACTTCCGCCACATTGTGGAGGACACAAGATATCACTGATAGTCTTTATAATGCATCTTAAAGGTGCTTAAAAATATAAGAAAGTTTTGCTACATGAAAGACACAAGCTGGTGGGAATACTAAACAGAAGTGGTAGTCTTTATAGAGTGCTTTAAAGGCAATTAAAAACTTTTGATCCCTGTACCCTCCGCACATGGAACCATATTTTTTAACACACTGCACCACCACTAGACATCAGAGATATTTTACATAGTATCCTAACATCTGTGAAAATAAAAAAGTGAATAAAGTAAAAGTCAAGGGAAGTTTCAAACCATGCATCACTGACAGAGAGAGCAACTTGCTAAGCAGGCACCTTAAACGTCTATGCTAACTGAAGTGTTGGGGAAGCAGGGTATTTTTTTACATAAGTGCCGGGTATTAGACAATCATTGCAACAGTCCATGAGTTCCAAGGGACGGGGCAAGTGTAAGAGACAACAGCAGAAGTGTTCTGCAAAATCAGAGGCAGTTGTGAGGGGTGGGTATGTGTCTCTGGGGCAGGGCTTCAAGATAAAGCCAGGAGGAGCACTAAATGAAACAAGGGAAAATTGTTTAAATATAACTCCAGGTCACATAAAAATTCAATAGAGCAGCAGGGGTAGAATCATGATGCAGTTTCTGCACAATAGAAGCCTGAAATTCTAATGTTTGACTGTAATCATCTATGAATTATAAAAGCAGGGTAAAATAAGAAGAGGCATCGAGGACATTCTGTCAACTCATGGACAGGTATGGGGTATGTCAGTGTGTGGGTGTGTTTGAATGTGTGCGTGTGTGTGCATGTGCGTGTGTGTGAGTGATTGGGGGAGGTGCCTGTGCCACAGAGATGCATGGACTACCAGTGTTACATACAGCAGGAAAGTGATGATTAGCACTAGTGATAGTCAAGGGCAATTCAGAGATATGCAAATTAGCCAGTACTGTGGGTCTTTACTCATTGTGGCTAATGTGTTCCTGAATAACAAATTATTGTACCATGTAAATAGTCACTTTTAGCCACAGCTCTTATCAGCAGCTGTGGATCTCTTTCTAAATCCCTGGGCATGTATTTTATGGGGATATCTACAATGTGGATAGGTTCTATATGGGCCTTTTTATAGAGTAATTGTATGGAACCCTTTCCTAACACTTACTGATTGCATGACAGTATTAGATGGTCTCCCATTAATGTTAAAACAGAATGAGGTGTCTTGAAAAAAGAGCATTGATATTATTAAGAATTGCTTTGGGCAGCTTGAGCCTATATTATAAAGACTGTATCTATTTTGTCAAATACTTTGTAGGTCTGTAGAAATAATGTCCCTCTCTGCAAAACATGAATGAAGATTTACTGCCATATAATATATAGAGTAGTTTGTGTAAGGTGATTTGTGATTTTGGGGATGAAACTGAACTGATATTCAGATCCTAAATGAGGAAGATATTGGAATAAATAGGTATTAAACACATTTGCTGTTATTTTAAAATCTGAGTTTAAAACAACAATGGGACCATATCTTTATATACGTTTGGAGTCCTTGCCTCGTTTCAGAATTAAAATCAGTTTTGCTAAACTGAAGTATTTATCTGCTACATAATCTAGAATGGCATATGTTAATCTGAGCAAGTGTGAGTTTATTAAGTCTGAAAACTTTTAAAATTGTCTGTAAAGCCAGACCTAAAGCTTTATTGTTGGGCAGCTGTTTGATTACAGCCTTAATTACATCAGTGTTTATGCTAAACTGAGAAGTCTGGTTAATGTTTATAGCAGCTGTCCACATATTCTTCCAAAGACAGATTTTGATGTCTGAGGAAGATAAGAGTTTGATAGAACAGGGAGAATATACATAGAATGGAGTCCTGGCCCATGCCAGTTTATGTGTGTGTTCATTGCATCTTACTTTTCTTTGTTATTTTTTCTGCATACTAGTTTGTTTGTGTGTCTTTCGGCTTTTCCCTGTTAGGGGTTGCCACAGCGGAACTCCGGTCCGCTAATGATTGGCAGTTGATTTTTACGTACTGGCTTGCCAGGCCTGATGCACAACCTTGAACAAAGGTATGCCCATTCACGCATGTCTCCACGCAGAAGACTCTCTAACTGAGAATCGAACCGGACAGCGTCTTACTGTGAGGCGACAACACTACCGCAGCACCACCACCACAGTTTCTTTTTCTGCATACTAGTAATAGAGATAAATTCTCTATTTTGATTTGTCTAGATATCCAGACTACCCAAACAGAAGACTGAAATCCCTTTGCTGATCATAAAAGAGATATTTAATTTGTTGCGCTCTTTTAAATCACTTATTTTCTCTCTTTACAAGGAAAGATAGCAGTACATAACAGCTCACATTCTCATTATTATACCATCCAAACATTTGTTATGCAATATATTCAAAGGAAATTTAGAAGTTGGATATAATGTATACAATTTTCTTGTTTTCTTGTACATGGAGTACAGTGATTATGTTCCAATATCCAGAAAAAGATAAATCGGGAAAGTACTTCTATAGCACGAGAGCCATCTTCACAAATGTTATGCACCCCCTGCTTCAGTTGTCAAGATCAGGTACTGTGCTAGGCAGTTAAACCTGTCAGTACTGACTAGCAAATAACAGCAGCAGAATAAAAAGCAGATTTGTTTCAGCCCGCTGTGTGTGCTGATAATGTGTCCCTGACTTTTTCTGACATAAGCAAGTCAGAGGTAAGAAAATCATTTTTTGTTGCCCAACTCATAAGCAAGGCTATGGCAGCCAGGTCCGAGGAAGTTATAGTACCACTCTACTCCGCCCTCATCAGACCCCTCAGTGATTACATTGTTCCCCTCGGACATGTACCTAACCAGGGTACTTGCAATAGTTGGAATGCCCTCAAGGGCTCCTCACCAAGAGAATACAGTGTATGAATATCCTATCCTACACAGATCGCCTGAAGGCCTTATCTCAGTTCTCAGGTTTCTACAGGTTACTGAGAGGCAACATATACCTAGCATATAAGGTATCCTCAGATCTAGCTCTGATGGATCTCTTGCACATCCACAAAACAGACAACACCAGAAACATTAGATCCAAGGACATGAACTTTGCCTGCGACATAAACAGAGCATGCTGAAGAGACAGATATGCATCTCAAAGGATCCCCATGCTGTGGAATAAGCTCCCCATCTACATGGGGCAGAGCTCATCTCTGACCCTATTTAAAAGGAACCTTGATCATTGGATGGAAAATCACAAATTCACTCCCAGTCTGGACAGAAGTTGACAGTAAAAAAACTACTCCCCAAGTAACACCCCCACATAACCCTTAGCTACACTGCTTTACTAATGTACACCACCATACAGGCATCCAAGTAACTTGGGACAAAACTGGGGTGGGTGCACAACTAGGTTTGTACAGACCCTGGTGGTCATTAGCTTAGTATAAACCTACAAGGCTGTAACATACTCTTTTACACTGTCTGACAGTACTCACTAAGTGCTGTATGGCTTTTATAAGCCAGCAAAACACTTAAGATTTTTTTCTGTAACTGGTAGAACATGGAGCAGATAAAGCTCTGCACTGCAAAGAATTATGACTGGGTCTTTGATCATAACCATTTTATATGTGTTCTTGACATGGATGCCATGATTCACTTCTCAAGCTTCTATACCATGACCATATGCATATTTACATAATAACATCACTGCAAGCTATTGTATACTTCCCCATTCCCAGACACAGCCTCATCAATTATTTTCTTTATTTGCACTTGTTAACCAAGGTAGTGTAACTGAGCTAGTAGTCCCTTTTCAGCAAAGTCCTGGCAAAAAAACATATACAATCATATGTGTAAAAAGCATATTTACACATTAATTGATTACAGCAGCTGTATAAAAACAGTAGTAGTACATTGAACATTTAAGGATGATGATCAGAATAAAGTAAAACTAGCACTTGGTGAAATATAGTGTGCACCTCAGTATGAAAGAGGGTCTGTCAAAGATAACTGACGTGAACAGAAGATTGCTGTATGAGAGGTAAAGTATTGCTAAGAGGCCTAAGAGGTAAGTATTGTTGACTGAGAGATTACTCCTGAGATTAGCATAGATATTATAAGTTAATATATCATAGAAAACAGTACTATATTGACTTTCATTGAAAATTAACACCCTTGTAAGAGTATTATCTTAAAGACAAAAAAAAGTCAATTAATGAAATCCTGTCAAAATTCAAATTACCTTATTGTAAGTAAAAGGAGAAGAAAAAATAAAATTCTGAAATAATAGAGTCAGTAACATCAGCTCAGCTAGCACAGAGGGATAAAGCCCCAACTACAACCTAGGCAACCAGAATTCATTTAGCAGCTTAGGCATTTGTTGGAGCTGTGATGAATGGAGAATTAAGAAGCAACTGAGCTGATTCACCTCTCTTTGGGTGGATGGAGTCTGTGCCTAGGCACACTTGTATAGCAAAATCCCAAAAATGAGACCAATCATCAAACAGAGGTGCTTCTACAAGGATGGCAGGGCCTTAGGTTGTTTGTATGGAGGTGAGCATATAAATCACAATGGCCCCATTGCAACCCATGGACTGTTCAGGCCATGTGCAGGGGGAACACCAGGGCCTTAAAAGAAAGACTGAGCTCCACAAGGATGGCAATAACATGGCCAGATGGTTTAGGTCTTGTCATCAGAGAAATGAACAGGCCAATTGAGCAGTGAGAAGGATGTCTGATGGTCAAAGGGTTCAGTGCAAAAATTAAAAAAAAATACTGGAAACACTCTTCTTCTATGCATTTACAATCCATATAATCAGTGCATATTTAGCACTTATACATGGTCCTTCACCTGCCAACCATTCAAGAATAAATATTAATTCACAGCCATTTTAATGCTTCTACTATTGCCCGCTGATGGCTAGGTTCTGAAAACTCCACTATCTCATCTCCCCAGTGACTTCCATCAGGAGAATCAACACTGTCCTTGATGCAGTGCACTAGACTAAAATCATCCTAATAGCATTGTAGTATATAAATGAAAGCATCTTCATATCATATATTATCTTCCATCTTAAGACTTGTACATGAGCAGCATGCTTACAGTTTTTAACCAGCAAAGTATAAGATGTTTTTGTTTTGCTTTTTTTTAATCGTTGTTATAAAACTCTTAGTAAACATTCATCCCTGAAGTGCTGAAATTGGCGTCATACTCCTTAAGCCCAGAATAATAGTAATAAGCATTCCCCTCCCTAAGGCCCCGGATCCAGCTACTCTGGAAGGACATTAAACAATTTATCACAAAATAAATTTATTTACACTAGTTGAGCTGAGTGTTCAAGCCAAGTCCTCCAGCACCCTCTCTGTGAAACCAGTTCTTTATGTCCCTGCTCCAAGAGGCTGACACACACACTATGAGATTTGATTTTCACACACACACACACACACACACACACACACACACACACACACACACACATGAAAGGCTGGCACAGATTTACCCACTGTGCCCCCTTCTGCCCAGACTGTAAGGTAGTTATCACTGCCACCAGACACTACAAAGCCAGTGAGTGAAATTAATATTAATAAAAATGGTAATGTTGACCAAACAGCCAGACTTCAGGAGTGGCAACAGTGACACCAATAGATATATGTACTCTCAAAAGTTAAAATATTCTCTAAAGGACAAGCCAGAATGAAAAGTTTAAATATATTTAATAATAAATAATAAAAGAATATGAAAATATGAAATATCTATTTACAGTAAACACCAGAGTTTCAATCACATGAAATATTAAAAATAACACAGCTGGAAAGATTTACACAGTTACCGAAAATAATACGTAACTATTCTCACTATATTTTCCTGAGAGATCTAGAGAATTACTGTTCATACTTACTTAATAGAGCAAGGCAAGATGAAGTATGTGAGGGATCCTTCTATGTCAGGTTCCAAGAAACAGACTGCCCTGAGACTTCTGTCTTACCTAATATTAAAACATTATTTCAGTATACAATGGCATTACATACATCTGGACATCCAACTTCTGGTTCCTATGCAAACCCCCATTGCTAGAAACTGCCTGGATCTAGCACTTACATGTCAGTAATACACATGCAAGAGCACTGCTCAGATCTGGTGCAGCTTATGAAAGTCATAAAACAATTACAAACTTCTACTCCTCCTACAAAGGCCAACAAACCATGTTTCTAACAAATATTGCATCTCTGGCATCATTCAAAACTGTGAGAACATCTTTATGGCCTAGGCCCAGTAGTTTAATTTCTTACTATTTTCCAAAGTTCAAGAAAAAAATCAGAGCAAGGTATATGAAAAAAGGCTTGATACAAGAAAAAATTCAAATATCAAAGTAAACAAAATATCGAGCCACACAGCACAGGGCATGAATTTATTAAAGTACAGAGCAAGCGCTTTTGAGATGTAATATAGCTTCTTCAGACTGTAAAAATGCTATTTAAACTTTCATTGGCCTATCAGCTTACAACAATTAAAACCTTGCAACTTGCAGCAATTAATACTCAACACTCTTAAAAAGACATACATATTCCCTCCATAATTAAAAAAATGCTGCACTGAATACTTTCAAAAACACATACAACAGTAAATACAGATAATACTAAAAAAAGATAAACATCCATGCATATGCATAATATATACATTATAAAAAATAAAATTAATCATTATTAGTGTGGTAATTTATGTGCACCCAGAAAAGGTTTCAGGGTCACAGCATCTTTAATACCAGGTGAGCTATCTGCTCTAAGATGCATAATCCATTTCTGCTCTGCTACCTCAGTCTTATTCTTGAGGTCACCACCCCTGATGCTGTCTAACAAAATCTCTAAGACAAAAAACTTAAACATGTGCTGTGAACCTTCAGTCTTCACATGTTTCTCTAAAGCATTGTCATCTCCTGGCATAGCTGGCAATACCTCACATCATCCCATCACTCCCCACTTTGAAGGCTCAAGCTGTTTTTTCAAGCGACCCTTGAGAAACATTGCTTGACAGGAATGAGCCTATCTGGGAATACATTAACCTATAACCTGTCTTGAGAGCCCATCTGCATTGGCATTCCCAATCCCACTACAGTGCTGCACTGTCATATCATATGCCTGCAACCCTAGGCTCCACCTTAGTAACTTGGCATGATGCTGGCTGGCTCAATGTAACCATGTTAAGGGACTGTGGTCTGTAATTACAGTCCCACAGCATACTCTTGGGTTCAAGCACTCCTGTCATACCAGACCTTTTTCTGCTGTTGGGCTCCTTCCAGGTTCTCATGGGCCAAGCCCATAAGCTCCCTAAGCCTTGTACTGAGGTTTAGGACATATGCCACAACAGACTCCTTGCTGGATTCACACCCACCCTCCTACTAATCACAAATTAAATCTAAAGGTCCCCTCATCTTATGCCCATACAGAAACTCAAAGGGTGAAAAACTTGTGCTTACAGAGAGGTACTTGAGAAATCCAAAGAGCAGATGGGGCAAATATTTGTCCCACTCTCTCTTAAACTGGTCTGCAATGCTTACAGCATGGTCTTTAGTGGAGAGTCTAGCCTTTCCACATGAACATTAGGGGGACATTAAGGGGTGTTTTCTAGGTGCTCCACCCCACAAAGCTTCCACAGACAATTCAGCAGGTCTGACATGAAATTGGCACTTCTGTCAGTCAGTATTTCTTTCAGGAAACCTACCATGCTGAAAATCTTTAACAAAGTATTTGCCACCTTCTCTGCCTCAATGGAGGACAGACCCACCACCTCAGGGTATTTAGTACCATAATCTACTAACACCAGGATGTACTTATTCCCTGTAGAACTTGGTGTTCTCAGAGACCCCACAATACCCATAGCTACCCTCTGAAACAGCTTCTTAATCACAGACAAAGGCATCAAAGGAGCTCTGACCTTGTCTCCTGCCTAGCCTACTTTTTGGCACTGCTCACAGGTCCTGCGGTACCCTGTCACATCCTTTGCAATCCCAGGCCAAGAAAAGTTCTGCATAATACATCTCTTGGTATGCTTTATGCCCATGTGATCTGCAAATGGAATGTCATGGGCTATGGCTAGAAGTGCCAGATGGTAAGATCTAGGCACTGCCAACTGCTGTACTACTTATACCCTCTGGCCCTCCCTTAGGGGTCAAGTCTCTATACAGTAAGCCTTTGTTCTAGTATACAGATTCCCCCTTTCCTTGAGAATCAGATACCTCCTTAGCTACCTCCTCAAACCTTGTAATGTAGGGTCTGAGAGCTGATCTTGTCTCAACTGTACTTTTGTGACTCTTCCCAGCTCCCTTTTCACAGGAAGTCTGGTATCATCTGACAGTGGTGCTTCACTCTGCCCTTGCAATCAATCTGTCCAAGGGAACATCAGTACATACCAGCTGCTGTAGCTCACCTTCAGGCTCACTGGTACAGGATAGCTCCCTCCCTGAAATAGCAACTTCGCCAGCCCTGGCTTCTAGGTCTTCCCCAGGTTACCAGACCCATATGCCTGTCTCCAAACCTGACTGCATCTAACTGCTTGCACAAAAGGTACTGCATTATCAAAATCATTCCCTATCAGGACATCTGCAGGGATATCTTCAAACACTTACTTGCTTGCTTCCTTTTCCACCCTCCCAGTCAAGGTGAACCCTGGTCAAAGGCATTTGGAATGGGGTCCCTCATAAAACTCTGACTGGAGTGGACTGCCCAAGCAAGTGCTGTTCCTCTTTAACTACTGCAGGCTTCACAATGGTTATGTCAGAGGCTGTGTCTCTCTTAGCAGTGGTCCGTTTCCATCCACTAAGATAGGGTATAACCTCTTGTGATAGTTGGTACCCCTGTTGTCTCCAGACAACTTACCAGTGGCATACACTTATCCCAACTTGCTGGCTCTCCCATCTTTTGTTCTCCACCTTGCCTCAATGAACATCTGTATGATACATGGTCCCACCAGTTACATTTAAAACATTTAACCCTTGATCCTGGCCTTGTACCTGAACTAATGGCTTCCCCTGTTACTGGTGAACTCTGTTGGGGTGGTTTAGGCTTCCCAACACAGGTTCCCTTATATCCATGTGCAGCACTGGGTATCCCTTTCTAGTGCAGTGATACCCTGCTTGCTAAGTAGCGATCCCTCTTTTTCCCCAGCTCATCTGTAGAGTTGCATGCTTGGTCTGCCAACCAAATTCTCATATCCTCAGTGCTAAGGGCTTATTCCCTCACCAAAAGGTCTGGCAGCCCTTCAAAAGTGGTGACCTGACACCCACTCACCCACCTATGAAAATAAGTGCTTAACTCAACAATATAATCACACACACTTTTTATCTACCTTCTGTCTATGGTCACAGAACTTTTTTCTGTAAGCTTCAGGGGTTAACTTAAAACACTCAAGTAAATATTTCTTTACTTTTTCATAGTTTAAACAATCAATATCAGATAATTTAGAAACAGCAGTTACAGCTTTAACATGGAGTAAGGGGGTCAAGAATCATACTCATACCCCTTGGCTAGCATTATACTGTTTAAATACTCTTTCAAATATATGAATAAAACTACTAAAATTATCACCCTCTAAGTTATGGAAGCAATTTACTGACCTTTATTGCTTCTGGGATTCAGTTATTCCCTTCCCCATCACCTCCATGACCCTGGTGAAAAGTCAGCACCTCCCTCCCATGTTGACATTGCTTCTCATTTTCTTCAGCCTCCAAGCACAGCAGTGTCTCACTGTTTTCAGCCTCCAAATGCTGCAGTCTCTCTGCTGATTTTAATTCCAAATATCTGGTCTCCACGTCAAGTCTCTAACTCCAGACAGGTTTTTAAGGCATCTGAGGAAAAGGTGAACTGTCCTTTTTCTGAGGACTGCAAATTCCCATCACCAGACTGGTTATCCTCCTGGTTGCTAGTCTGAGTTGTGACTATAGCTGAAATAATTTCCTCTTTAGACAGGTTGGCATACATCAGTCCTCTTGGCACGGCCGGCCTTAGGCATAGGCGAACTAGGCGACCGCCTAGGGCGCCGTACAGGCTGGCCTTGTAAAGGGCACCTTATGTACTTATTTATTTATTTTAATTAATATAAAGTCTGCGCTCTTCTTGGCGCTGGAACCAGAGGGCGGAGGGTGGGGGAGGGGACGCGAGCACCCTCCCACTTACAGCTGAGCGTTAGCTAGGAGGCTAAAAAAAAAACTTTATTTGGCGGTGCGAGAGTCTTCTCCTTTAAGGAGAAACTTGTGTGCGTCATGACGCCAGTGTCAACTAAATGCATTCTGCAGTTCAAGCGACGTACACGTGAAACACACACAACGTTGTGTTCTTTTTAATGGGTACATTATGTTTTATTATTTTATGGTATGTTGCTGGCTACTTTATGGTTTATTTTATGGTAATATACTAGTTTCATGATTTTATTAATTCGTTGTATGTCTTTTTGTTTTGGGAAATTTATGTGCATCTTCCTTTCATGCCATATAATTTATCATATTATATTAGATGTTTCTTGCATAAGATGCATCTGAACAAGTGTTGCCTTAAGCATCCTAGAATCAAGTGTACCATGTGGTTAACATGTGGGAACATTATGTTTAGTGAAAAATAATATGTCTAATGTAAACAGAAGCTGTACATGCTTTAATAAGAAAAGTTCACATCAGTCTACCCCACAGTAAACTATGAATGCCCTCAGCAGCCACAGAACTTTGTGAATTAGCTTATTGTGTTGATAGGTATCTGTCTGGTGTTAATATAATTTCAGAGCAAGAAAGATTGGTATACAGCAGTCCCTCATAATCGTCTCATTGTCTGCACAGTATGCATCACCTTTGATATTGTTTTCTCAGAAAAGTGCATAATGGTGTATTGTATAAGGCAGAGGAAAGCTCCCCTGTTCATGTAAGGTTTCTGTACCTTATTGCAAGAGGCTTACAGTTTGGGATGAACAGTTGTGAGGTAAGACAGACTACAGATACTAGCCACTGCCACATCCTTCTGCAGGACCTTCAGGAAACATTACTGAGTGAAGTGGAAACCCTCTGGGACATTTGGTCAGGAACATGCTAGAACTGTAAAGGATATATAAAGACTGCTTTACTGAAAAATCAACAGTGACTCTGTGTACAAGGTACGTTGTCTGTGAGTAGCACTCTTGTTTAGTAACAGCTGCCCAAATTCTATAATGTCAGCAGCTAATGCCATTTTTATTTTATTTGCACCACTTTTAGAGATATAAATATACTGTCGCGTTTTATTATATTTGCTAGGTAGAACAGCAACAATACTACTACACCTTCTCTGGAAACCTGGCAAAGTAGAGGGCAGGTTCCCTGAAAAAAAGACCTGTGTGCATTTTTATTCACTTCACAAATTACCATGTAGTTATAAATCAGCACCCCCCTTTTAATGAAACAAATCTGATATAGCCTCTGCTGAAAACAGGTTCTGTAGACCCAGTCAGACCACCCCGGTAAACAAATGTCAATTAAATAAATAAATAAAATATCTGTAAAGAAATGACTAATGCACACTGCTGCACATCTCGTGTCATTTAAAAAGACCCATGTGATACTGCAATACTCACGGACAATGTTTGTTGCTTATTTGGGTCACACCTCCTGCAGTGTACCTGGACGCTCTTTTGCGATGTGTTTTATATTACAATGCTTTAACACAATAGTTCTGCAGCCTTTCAGGATGCTATGCATGCAGGGAAGCTGCCTGCATAAAGAATAACAAATAATAACAATGACTGAGAGAAATGAACATTTTGGTAAAGGAATTACAACTTTTGTCAGGCTTGCACACCTTGTATGGTCAGGACAACTTTACTGTACTTACTTTATTATTTAGTTGTATATTGCTGGTGCGATTTTTTTTTTTGTCGTAGAAGTTGATTTAAGTTCTCTTTGAATTCTGCGGTTACAGACTTTGATTAGTCTTTTCTTTTAAAATACTGTATTTGTTTGAAGCTGAATATGGATTCCTTAAATGAGTATGCAATTAATGATTTGCTAATGCACAAATATATTGTGCAGTATAATAAATGCTATGCATATTTAAAGGTAACAGCTGATAACACTGGTGATCTGTGTTCCTCGTGTTAAAAGTTGGATGATTTTCTTACTGTTGTTAGAAGTAAATCTAGACTTGGTGATGATCAGTCCAGATTTCTTGCAGAAAGGTTGAGAGATATGCATGCCTCTCAACTATCCAGATTTTTGCCTCATATTTTTGGCCTATTCCTCATAAAATTTGTGTTTTTCTGGCAAATCACTGAAGATTTAAATAACTAAATGTCATACATTTGAGTTTCAGCCTTCATTTCCTTCAGAAAATGCATGGTGGGTTGTAATGACAGATGTTTGAGGGGCCTTTTATGGTTAAAATATTCTGAAATGGGTAGTTTTGGCATTATTGGTTCATACATTTTGTTTCATTGCTTACTGGAAAAATGTTTAAAACTACAAATTTAAAACATACTCTAACAAGTGTAAATGTTTCTATGTGCAACTAGCTGTTTTTTTGTTTATCAAGTGGCATACTGCGTTATAAAATCTGAAAGCAGCGTTAGTAGCATAATTGCCTTTGGTGCAGAAGGCTGTGGATTCTACTCCCACACCATGTAGATGGAGTGCTGATATTGCATTGCCCATATGATTGCTGATTATTTGGTGCATTATAAGGGGGATAGGGGTTCTATACTCCTGAGTATGTCCTTTGCAAGACATTTGTGGTGACTATGAACTTGGTCATTTCCTATTGCAATATTACCAACTTACCATTTTTTTTTAATGCAATATAGGCAATTAATTCTTCAAGGAAAGCAGGCACTGAATTTGTAGATAAAACATTGATATGTGAAGTTGTTTTGCCAGTAGAAACCTCTTCATTAGGTACAGATTTCTTTAATGTGGATTTCAGATGATTTTATATCTGCAGAGATTGTGAGTATGGAGTAATATTGGTGGATTATAATGACAGAAGTCTTGAGTGGCCTTTTATGGTTGAAATTTTCTGAAGTGGGTAGTTATTGGTTCAAACATTTTGTTTCATTGCTTATTAAAAGAATGTTTAAATCTACAAATTTAAAACACTTTCTAACAAGTGGTGCTGTATTATACAAGGAATATAATTCAATGCAATCAGAAAGGTGAATCAAAGAACAAATACACATATGCATGACCCTAAAAAATGTGTGCAAGGAGTCTGTTTTGAAAACAGCCCAAAGGTAAACTTAATTCTTCACTGGCCAGATGCATTTTCTATGAATGAGGGTTTTCATGCCGTTTCAATGAATATGAATTTTTCACATTTCAATGAATGTGAGTTTCAAGGGCAGAGAAGTTTACTGCTTATGCTAAGTCTGTTTTCATTGCAAAATTGTATTGTTTAGCAAATGGCTACCAGTGTTTGTGCTATTTTATTTCAATATCTGTAATGACTGTAGAAGCAAATACGAGAATAGCATGCATGGTAACTGGTGAGAAATAACCAAATAATGGAACACTGGAATAGCTGAGGAGGGGGATGCTGCTGGGGTGATGGGGTTGCTGCAGGAGCGGCTGCACTGGGGGGCAGTCTATTACCCTGCCTAGGGCCCTATTTGACTGTGATCTGGCTCTGGTATTTAAAGTAGAAAATATTATGCAGAAGTAATTATAGTTAAAAGATACCTTGCAATGTAGTTATTCTTCCTATGCATTTAAATAATTTAAGGCAATGGCTGAAGTGGCTTTCTTGGGGAGTGACCCTGTGGGTGTGGCTCAAATAGGGGTGTTTCATGACTGCGGTGTGGGTGGGGCTTAAGGGGCGCCGGAGCACTACTTCGCCTAGGGTGCCATTTCGGCTAAGGCCGGCCCTGCCTCTTGGCCAACTGGTTCTTTGTCAACTCGCCATAATCCTCTGCTGACATCTTTGCCTGCTTTCCCTGACTAAATTAAGCTAACAAAAAAGTAAACAAATAAATAAAACTGTTGTGAAATGAAATGCTGAATGTTTACCTTGTGGCTACTGAGAGGACATGCCTTTAGTGACAAGTGCCTACAGGCTACAAAAGTTCAATTAATATCCCACCACTGCCATCAATATATGGCATCCCCACTCTGGGCCAGTAATCAAGGATCCTGAATCCTCACCACTGTCATTGGAGAGGGACATTCACTTGGAATATGCATGGATACACTCGGTATTTCCAGATGCAGGTCTCTCTGCAAAAAGCATAAAATTTCCCTTAAGAGCACACAGGGAACACAGTCAGCCCGGGTCTGTATTTCTTTACATTTGTCTCCCTCCAAGGCCCCGGTAAGGCTTCCCACTAGCACAGCTATAGAGTTAAGTCCTCAGATGAGTTTTCAAGGCATGTCTTCCAACACAGTCTCTCTGAAACCAGTGCTTTGTGTCCCTATTCCAAGTATCTGACATGCGCACACTGTGAGATTTGATTTTCACACACACACACACACACACACACACACACACACACACACACACACACACACACACACACACACACCTACCTGGGAAAGGCTGGCACAGATTTACCCAAAGTGCCCCCTTCTTTCCATACTATAACACAGTTATCACTGCCGCCAGACACTACAAAGACAGCTACCTAAGGCTCTGCAAGGGTACCCAATTATAATGCATGAAATTAATATTAATACAAATGGTAATGTTGACCAAATGGCCAGGCTTCATGAGTGGCCATGGTGTCACTGATAGATGTTCATGTTTCACTGTTGCAGTCATCACATTTGGGTTATCCCTGCTAGGGTAGCCCTCAGTTGGCCTGAATACCAGAGGATTAGTATTTCTGCGTCAGTTGCCGTCACTCCAGGACTGATGTCAGGTCATCAGTGTTATAAATTAAGGCAGCCGACGCCATTACATCAGTCTTTCTTGCCGAGGATCCCGAAGAAGAAGCAGGTTGCATGAGTGCCGGTAGGCCACTACCTGAATTTTTCATTTCCAAAATTGAAGTTGAAGTCTTCTAAAGCTAAGTACCCCATTGGGGATCCTTTTTTCTTGCTCTAACCGATGCCAGAAAAAGTTAACAATTGTCTCACCTGTGGAAAGCAAATACCACACCGAGATTTTCATTCCTACTGCATCACTTGCTTAGGCCCAGACCACAACATCCTCTGCTGTCCCTTTTGTTCTCTGTTCAATGCCAGAAATGTACATCATTGGGCCCTTATTGTAGCTAGATATTTTTGCTCTCAGTCCTCGAATTCCGATATGGCTTTGGTAAGCCATCTGACAGCAGATCTTCCAAAAAAAACTTAAAGATAAAGACAGAGACAGACCACACAGGTCCAACACTGCCGGCGATGCTTCCGTTAAGCTAGTCATCAGATCTCCGGTCCTCAGTGAGGCGCTTTCACAGCCCCTGATGTCCGCTTCTGTGCATTTGCAGGCCGCTACTGAGACCCTCTCGGAGTCCGTTATCCCCACAAGACTCTTCATCGACTTAGGATCCTGTGGATGTCTCTACCTTGGATGGGTCTGGAACCGCTGAGCAGGCACCGGCTTCTGAGGAAGTACTTCAACACAGACTGACGACTTCTTTCACATCTACCATTCTTTCAAAAACTACCAAGTTTCTAAGGTCTAGGGTACAAACCACACCCAAGAAAGCAACAACCCAATCTCAGGCACCTGCTTCCTTGCCTTAGTCTCAGATGCTTAAAATGGTGGAAGACCTTATAATGCTTATCAGGGAAAGCCAGGCTACCCCTTCCAAAAGAAAGAGATTTGTCCCCAGTAGTTTTATCTGAATAGGAGTCCAATGACTCTGATGCATCAGAATATGAAGATATGCAACTCCTCTCTGCTTATGAGGATTCTGATGCAGAGGAATCCATCCCTTCAGCCTCTCTACCTGAGGACTTTTCCTTTGGAGAAACTCTACATACCTTAAGGGAACCTTTCCAATTGGAATGTCAGGACTACCCTCAGTCAAAAAAGAGACTCAGGGAATTCCTAGATCTTCCACAACACAGACCTCTGCCCATTCCTCCTGTCCTGGATGTTGTGGATGATGTTTTTATGGAATCCAGTTTGACTTCTGACACCCTCCCTCCTGCTCCCAGGAAACCAGACAGGTACTATAGAGTCACCAACTCTCAAAAATTTCTATTCAAAAATCCTACTTCTGATCCCGAGGTTATCTCTCAAGGACCTAAAGGAATTAAAGCAATTTCTGCTAAGAATCCCACCCCCTCAGACAGGGATTCCCGAGCATTAGACAGATGGGGTAAAAAAGTATACACCTCTGCTACTCCTGCTATTAGAGCACTAAATTATCAGTTCTATATGCTGAAATATCAGCAACATACCATGGAACTCCTCAAACAAAAAATATCTTCCTTTCCTGCTTGTGCAGAAAATAAAGAGTTAAAAGAGTTAATGCATTCTGCTAGTCAAGTAACTAAGCACACCTTACCATGTAGTTTTGATGCCCTAGAAGCATCTTGCAGGGCAGCAGTCACTAGTTCTGTCCTTAGAAGGCATGCTTGGCTAAAGGAACAGCCCTTGCCAGACCACGTCAAATCCAAATTATTGGACACACCACTGCAAAAAGACAACTTATTTGGCACCAAGGCAGAGGAGGTCTTAAAAAAGATGGAAGAAAAAGCTAAATCTATGTAGACAGTTAAAGACTTCTTGCAGGTCCAGCCACCAAGGTTCAGTAGGCATTGCCCCTCCAAGCACTGGTCTTTTTCTGCCCCCTCCAGGTCAGTTCAGCCCAGACCCCAGGGAAGCAGGCACCCCAGACACCAGCCCTAGGGAATGCAGAGATCTAAGCAATGGAGTTCCTCTTCTTCAAAACCAGGGAGTGCTAAGCCACCCCCTCATGGTAAAAACTCACAATGACTTCATGCTTCCACCCCCTCCATCTGCCCACCTGCTCTTGTCCCTAGGAGGAAAACTATCCTTCCATGCAAGCACCTGGGCCACCATTACCAGCAACTGCTGGGTCCTCAACATAGTATCCCAGGGATACAAATTTTATTTCCATACTCTACCAACCCCAAAAGGGTTCCCAGTTCTTCCCCCAACCCAGTGGGCAGAGGCCAAAAAGCAAGTCCTTTCCCTGCTCTCAATGAGGGCAATAGAGCATGTTCCTGCAGAACAGGTAGGCCAAGGTTTCTACTCTAGACTCTTCCTGGTACCCAGGAAAGAGGGCACCTGGTGCCCCATCCTCAATCTATCCATCCTAAACACTTTCATGGTGATACCAAAATTCAAAATGCTCACCCTCCAGCAACTTCTACCTATGCTCTCCAAGGATGCTTGGTTAGCCACCCTAGACCTAAAAGAGGCCTACCTACACATCCCAATCAGGGAATCTTGCAGAAAATATCTCTGTTTCAGGGCGGGATCACTGCATCATCAGTTCTCTGAGCTTCCCTTTGTCTTATCCGCTGTTCCCAGAGTTTTCACAAAATGCTTGGCTCCCACCATTGCTTTTTGCAGACAAAGAAATATTCAAATTTACCCATACTTAGAGGGCTTCCTGATTCAGGCAGATAGTCAGGAAAAGCTGCTAAAGCACCTGACCTTTGTGAAGGACCTACTGACCTCCCTGGGGTATACTATCAATGAAAAGAAATCCAAACTAGTACCTGCGCAAAAAATTTTATTCCTGGGAGCAAGCCTGGACACTGCATCCCAGATGGCATTCCTTACACGAGAAAAACAAACCTACCTGACAACCTACTTCTCTCAACTAGCCCCCAGACCCCAGTTATCTACAAGGAAAATCCTGCAAGCTCTAGGGTTCTTGGCTTCTTGCATTCTACTCATTCCATATGCCAGACTGCATATGAGGAACCTACAATGGTACCTAAAAAGCCTTTGGTGTCAACACTCCCAAGATCTGGAAACTCTTATTCCAATGATACCTTGATTAAGGAAAGATTTCCTTTGGTGGGCAGCAGCATGCAACCACAACAAGGGACTACCCTTCTCACAACCCCACACCATCCAGACCCTCACCACAAATGCATCAGACTATGCCTGGGGTGCGCATCTGGATGGCAGGTGCATTCAGGGCCAATGGAACCCAAACCAAATACATCTGCACATCAACCAAAAAGTGATGTTAGCTGTTCAGCAAGCTCTGACAGCCTTCAGACCCCTACTCTCCCCAGGGCCTCTACTGATCAAAACAGACAGCACCACTGTGGTGTGGTATATCAACAATCAGGGATGGACTCATTCATACCCTCTGTTCAGGCTCGTTATGACCCTTTGGCACACAGCCTCAGCCATGCAACTACACCTGCTAGCACAATTCCTGCCAGGCTGTCTAAACTCTCTGGCAGACAACTTAAGCAGAAATCTTCTGGACCCACATGAGTGGCAGCTAGACCAAAGAACCTTCACCCTTGTAACCCAGAAATGGGACACCCCAAAGGTCAACCTCTTTGCTTCCCACTCCAACCATCAGCTCAGCATATTCTGCACCAGGGAACCACACAGCAAGGTCTGGAAAGTGGATGTTCTATCCTTCCAGTGGGTCATCCTCTTGGTCTATGCATTCCCCCCCTCTACCACTCATTACATGGGTACTGCTCAAAATAAGGGAGGAAAAACTGAGGACAATCCTGATTGCCCCAGACTGGCCACACCAGCACTGGTACCCTCTGCTGCTAAGCCTGTCACTACTGCCACCATGGCATCTCCCTCAGATCCCAAAACTCCTGACCCAGAGAAATGGAGAATTCATGCATCCCCAATTGCAGACCCTCAATCTGGCACCCTTGCTTATTCCCTGACCACTGCACAAGCTGCCAATCTAAGCAAACAAGTTCTAGATGTTATACGCGAGGCCAAATGCCCTAGCACTAGAAAGTCTTATGCTGACAAGTGGAAAAGTTTTACACCTGGATCCAGTCTAAGGGAACCGGAACTGCACAGGCCTCCCTACCTCTCATCCTGGATTACCTGGCTGACCTACTACATAGGGGTCTATCCTTCTCTTCCATATTCATGCCACTGCCATCTCTGCTAATTTCAGCACAGAGCCACCTTCGCCCACCCTCTCATCAAACAGTTCCTAAGAGGGACTAACAACTTGAGGCCACCCAGAGGAGCACCTACCCCAGCTTGGGGCCTTAACTTTATTTTGGAAAAATTGACCCTGCCTCTTTTTGAACCAGCAGCATCAGTAGAGTCAAAGTTCCTCTCTTGGAAGACAGCCTTGTTTCTGGCCATAACTGCAGCTAGAAGAGTATCTGAGCTACAAGCACTAATGGCTGTAGAGCCCTTTATCATTTTCTACACTGACAGGGTCTCCCTCAGGACTAACCCATCCTTCATGCCAAAAGTGGAGTCCAGTGTAGCTCTCAACCAATCCATTCATTTGCCCACTTTTTCCCCTAACGCACAAAACAAGGGGGAAAGGATTCTGCACTGTCTAGATGTGCACAGACAGCTCAGATTCTACCTAGACAGGACTAAATCATTTAGGAAGACTGATCAATTGTTAGTCAGCTTTGCTACAGGAGCAGAGGGCAAGGCCATATCCAAACAAACCATTTCCAAATGGAAGGAATATTGCATCTATGTCTGCTACAAGCAGCATGGGTAACTTCCCCTCAAGGGGGTCAGGACACATTCTACCACAGCAACCTCCACCTCTGCAGCTTTCCTCAGTGGGGTCCCCACCAGGGACATCCTGGAGGCTGCAACATGGACATCTGTTCATACCATCACCAAGCATTACCACTTGCCTATCTTCTCCAAATCCAGGGCAGGCTTTGCCACAGCAGTCTTGCAGGGCATCTTAGCCAGCCCCCAGTCTTCTTGACTGCCTCCACCCTTTTCTTTAGTTTTGGGAATCAACCTAAATGTGATGACTGCAACAGTGAAACATGAAGAACATAGTACAGTTGTGTACACTTACCATAAATGTAGATGTTTGAGTATATTCACTGTTGCAGTCCTGCTTCCATAGACCCCCTTGTCTCTCTCTCTCTCTCTCTCAATCTCTCTCTCTCTCTATCCTTACAAGGATGTTTTGGTATTTACTTTCTACTGGTGGTGTTCTTCCACCATAACCTAGCTCCCTCTTGGGGGTTCCTGACAGTTAGGGCAGGAAAACCTGATGCAATGGCGTCAGCTGCCTTAATTTATAACACTGACAACCTGACGTCAGTTCTAGAGTGACAGCAACTCACGCAGAAATACTAAGCCTCTGGTATTCGGGCCGACTGAGGCCTACTCTGGCAGGGATAACCCAAATGTGATGACTGCAACAGTGAATACACTCAAACATCTACAATTATGGTAAGTGTACACAACTGTACTATATAAGTACTCTCAAAGGTTAAAATATTATCTAAAGACAAGCCACAATGAAAAGTTTAAATATATTTAATAATAAACAATAAAAGAACATGAACATATGAAATATCTAGTTACAGTAAACACCAGAGTTTCAGTCACAGGAAATATTAAAAATAACACAGCTAGAAAGATTCACACAGTTGCAGAAAAACAATACTTAACTATTCTCACTATATTTTCCTGACTGGTCTAGAGAATTACTATTCCTTCTTGCTTAATAGAGCAAGGCAAGATGAAGTAGGTGAGGGATCCTTCTATGTCAGGTTCCAAGAAACAGACTGCCCTGAGACTTCTGTCTCACCTAATATTAAAACATTATTTCTGTACAGAATGACTTTTGGTTCCCATACAACCCTCCATTGCTAAAAACTGCCAATATGTAGCACCTACATGTTAATAATACACGCACAAGAGCATTGCTTAGATCTGGTGCACCTTCTGGAAGTCATAAAACAATTGCAAACTTCTACTCCTCCTACAGAGACTAACAAACCATGCTTCTTACAGATATTGCTTTTCTGGCTTCATTCAAAACTGTGAGATAACATCTTTATGGCCTAGGCCCACAAAGTTAGCTGGAGCTGAGCTTAACCTCTTCTCTTCCAATATCTTCTGTTAACATACATGCATACATACAGTTACAATACTGTCAGGATCCACTGTTGGTACATTTTTAACACAGGCAACTTTACAAATCCATTTTCGACACAAGCATCTGTACAAATCACTTTGATATTCAAATAACAAATAATATATAATTATTTACTAAATT
The DNA here is from genome assembly GCF_019279795.1 of Protopterus annectens. Lineage (NCBI taxonomy): Eukaryota > Metazoa > Chordata > Ceratodontiformes > Protopteridae > Protopterus > Protopterus annectens. Next base: position 512,129,722 of record NC_056751.1, on the reverse strand, counting down.
CCAGCTAGCTGTGCTGGCATATGTTACACATCCATTGCCCTACGTTCAGGAAATCTCATGTTAACCAACAAACAGAAGTTCTGTTTCTTCCTTCTTGATCACATCTCTATTCCCATTTATCCTGCATTCCCACTGAAATCAAACTATTGTTTTCTGAAAGACTTTTCGTTTCCATTTCATTCATTTTGTACTCCTGTACTTGGAGAAGTCACTGAAGCATAACCATTGCTGACCACATTAGTGAATAACTCCATTTCAGTTGGGCAAAATACCTTGAAAACATTAGGGAATATGATTTTATATTTTATCTTTCATCATCTAAATTTTTTGCTCACCTTTGTAAGCTAAGATATCTGCTGCAGGGTGGTTTCAAAGAAATCATGATTCATAAACACAGAGTGACCTTCGACTGTACTTGACTTTAAAGGTTAAGCTTGTCATAACATGTTTCTTTTAATATATTGCAGTAACCTGAACCAAAATTACCAAAGGTTTTCCAAAAGTTATTCACTTATTGACAAAGGCAAGCTGCAAGACATTTTGTATGCTATTTTTAATCTATGTTTCATGTACTTCTGCTAATTAGCATGTAGCAGAATATCAATTGTTTGTGTTGAGTCCATTTTCTTTAACTTAAAACTATACAGAGTAAATACAGGTATGCCCTTACATATTTTTGAACTCTGCCCTTTTTGTGGATATACAAGTGGGTTGCTCACTGTTATCTGGGCAGAAGTCTTGTATTTTACCCACTGATCCGTTTGAGGAAAACTGTAAAAAGTTTATTATTTGACTACACAGGTCTACTTTGATCTAATGTCAACCAGTTTATGATGTCCAGGTTCTCAATCCAAAGCATCTCACTGCCCATTTTATTTTCACAGCTTACTTTAATTTCCACAGTCTGTTATATTTTCTTTTTTTACAAGGGCCTGTGAGACCTGCACTCCCTGATGTGTAAACAGAGGATCTTTATATTACCTCAAGAATGATACTACCTCACAGAAAAGGAGAATCGGTTATTACCTTTTTCTCCAGTGTAATATAACTTCAGGGCCAGTGTCTCTAGAGACAGAGTGTGTGGTCAGTGCTTACATAAGGGAGGTACAGGGGCACAGTTCCATGTTAAGCCACTTGTAATCTCTTAGTTTTATGTAATTTACATTGATAGTCAAATGGAGTTGAGGGACTGCATGGTTGGGAAAGTTGGCTGTGGCAACTTTGCAGTCACTGATTAATACATAAACATCCCACTTGGAAATATATTTAATAAAAGGAATAATGGAGCATTGTCTGAAAGGGTCTGGAGTAATAGGTGTAGCTAGCTCACTGTGTTTGCAAAATAGGTTTAGACAAGAATATAATCAAACTGTGAGAATCGTTTTTTATCTGAAATCAATGAGATTATAACCAAGGTCAGAATTATATTAATTACACTAGACATATTTGAGCTAGTTAATATGCAGAAAGTTATCTAGTACTAAGAAATGCACTGGGAGGCACAGGGCACACTGACATTTCCAAGCCAACTGATATATGAAGCATTCAGCTTAGTTACATTGAGGAGTTCTGCTAAAAATGACTTATTATGCAAAGAGACAAAAAGTGGCCCTGAGATAAATAATCAAATGACTATATTTTTAGTAACAGACTTCTGCCCTGCTCAACTTGACAGACATTATGTACCATAGACAAGCTGTTCTAAACTACAGTAAATGCATTTTTTCACAAAAACTGTGGTTGCCATAAACATTACAGCATATAAAATGTATAACTTGTGCAGAATGTAAAAAATGAGAATGGTACCAAATATGTGCTTGCTTTCAGTAGAAATGCAAAAATGTTGTAAAGAGAAATTAAATCTGGTTTCTAAATTTGAAGACATTTTATTGATTCTTGAAATACTGTTTAAAGTTAAGGATGCATTATTTTGTTCCCCTACCCCACGTCATGCCCCCACCCCACACACTTACACACACACACACACACACACACACACACACACACACACACACACACACACACACACACACACACACACAAATGCACAGCTAAAATAGTCTGAAAACCAAAAAAATCCATGTTTAAATCCAGTTAGGAAGGACTAACTTGGACTTTTAAGTGGAGAGAAAACAACTGCCAGTTTAGTTACTGCCATGCTTCTGTGGATTACACAAAAGGACTGCTGTTATAAGCAGTGGTCAGGCTGAATCAACTGGTCTGTGGGATTATGCAACTACTGTATGAACATCTAAATCAGAGGAAGATGGAATTTAATGCATCTATTCGACTACTGCTAGCAATAGGTCCCAATAAGCTGTTAGAATTTTTTACTATGCAATCAGTCTGTTTGTGTACATTTGTTGTATACATTACCTGTACAAGTTTGTAGATGCTTCTGTAGTTGATTTTCCAAAGTGCACTGCTTTATTTTATTCATTTCAGAGTTTATTTTTCAATTTTAAAAGCTTGTGACAGATGGGTTATTAGCTTAAGGAATTGTGAATTGATATGACTGTTGGCTTTAACCTTTGAAAGAGTTCTTGCTCAACCTAGTGTTACCATTGAAATATCTAATGGTTGGCTAATTTTAAGGGCAAGCAGCAATTGTGGTTTAGTGTGCTAGAGTGATCTAGCTGATGGCAGCATTACCATAAAGCTAGAGAGGGGTGTTGCCACTGGAGAGGTATCAGTAACCCCTCCTAGAAAATACTGTATACATGTTTGTGTGAAAAACAATTTAGATAGGCTTCAATTAGTATTGGCAAATCTGCACTGGAAGTCACTGGGCTCAGTCTATGGAAGGTGAAATCCTGGGGAGACAGTGATTATGACACTAGTCTGCACCTCTGCAGTATTATTTGGACTGTTGAACGTTCTGGTTATTACTCAAAACAACAGTGCACAGTTTCCGTATGCAGTTAAGGCCAATCACTCATATATTAATAGGTGGCAGCTCTGTCACAGAAGTCAAAATAGTAGTTGCATAATGCCACATGCCACCTGATTCAGAGTGAGCTTTGTTAATCAGTTCAGTCCACTTTTGTACACAAGAGAAGCATGGTAGCAACTGAACTGGCAGTTGCATTGACTGAACTTAAAAGAATGCAAGACAGAACTTCCTGCTTGGATTTAAAAGTGTATTTTTTCAAGTTTTCAGAGAATTTTTGCCTGGGGAAGTCCAAATAAGTTAATAGGTCACTACTCTCAAGTATCATCTCAAGAAAAACTGCAACGGTATGCACATTAGGTAAGCAGATTTGGTTTCACTTGCTGTTAACTGCGTTTCCACTGAAAGCAGTTATGTAATCAGTACAATTCACATTTTTACATGATATACATGTGATACATTTTACACCCTGCACTGTATACAACAGTCACAGTTTATTAATAAAATATTACATTTTCTTTAACGTAATACAGCTTCTTATATCTACTATGCAATTTTGTATCATGACCATTTAGTACTTATTGTTATGAAGTATATATGCATATTTTTGGCAAAGTGGCTTAGATTTAAGGACCTTATGATTCTGATTCTTCTCGTTAATTTTCATATAATTCTTGTAGAGTTTATAACTCAGAGCTTAACAATGAAAATATTAAAATAGATTTTTACATTTACTTGGCTGTTTTATTAACTATATTTATGATTAGCATATTTATAGTGGAGTCTTACCATATTTGGATCAGTAGAGCCCCCAAACTCTAAAATTTGTAATCTCAGCTTAAAAAAAAATCACACTGCTACATGCTGTTTATAATTTTCTCCTTCTTATGAGGATATGCTAAAAAAGTGAATTAAATTAAGAAGTAATAAAATATTTAAATTCTTTTTAGGTTTCAAAGATGAAGTAAAGCTAAGATTAAGTCCATATTTGATTTCCACTATAGTTAGGCATATTATTCTTGTAAAGCTACATCTTTTGCCAAAGAACCTTATGAGTGGCAGCAAAGGATTTCCATTTAGCCCTGGTATGACTTTTGTACTCCCCACACCAGGTTCAAGGCTGTTTAGTCTGTGTGAATGTAGGTTCTTCCAGGTTTCATAAAAAGAATGATTCAGAACTAATGGGTCTTTCTTTATTGTCCAAAAAGATGGGCAACAATATAATGTTCATTCTTTGTAATGAAGCACCATATGCCAAATGAATAGTTATACCACAATCAAAATGTGTCAGTTCCAAATCTGATATGATCATGCTTCTTTTCACTCTGAAGAACCATTGTCAATAGTTCACTCACCCCTATGATAACCCACTCTATAATAAAGCATTAATTTGGTATAATTGTTCTGACAGATTTGTTAAGAATCTTATAATTCACTAGTCCAAGACAAGACCATACTTGCCAGACATTTATAGGCTTAGATGCCATTAGCACAATGTCCTTTATCATCTGGTTTGTTTGTGTCTTTCGGCTTTTCCCAGTTAGGGGTCGCCACAGCGGAACTCTGGTCCACTAATGATTGGCCGTTGATTTTTACGTACCAGCTTGCCAGGCCTGATGCACAACCTTCAACAAAGGTACGCCCATTCACGCATGTCTCCACGCAGAAGACGCTCTAGCTGAGAATCGAACCTGATAGCGTCTTACTGTGAGGCGACAACGCTAGTGCAACACCACCACCACGTTCACAATTTTACTAGCTAACATTCTCACCCATGATAGTTACTTTTGAATAATGTGCACCTTTCACTAGTAACTCTGTATAAATACTTCCTTAGACCGACTAGAACTCAGTTTATACTGCTATGTCTGGCCTGATACTATTTTGTTCCACGTGTTATACTTAGGGTTACCAACTGTCCCACTTTGCAAGGGACAGTCCCTCTTTAGACAGTTGTGTCCTGCAAAAAAATTGTAAAAATGGCAAATGTTTTGAGATTTTAGGACAAAATTATTTCCTATATTTTATGTAATATGTTCCAAAAAAGCCACCAACTCGTTGGAATACACACGGCAAAACAACACTTTAATAAAAAATAGTAAAAATATATAAAACATTTGAGCGCTTTCACAGAGTCCTCTCTGCTTCCTCAAACATACTACAGTAACTGCTGCTCTTGTTTAAATAATGATGCATCTGTGTCAAATCCAATCAGTTGACAGTATGTTGAAAATAAAAATTAAAAAGACATACACTATATAAACAATCAAATCATATAAATAATGGACTAAAAATGTATGTAAAAAACTGTAAAAGCTTGCTCTATAGAGTTAGATAGTGTTAAGACTGTAGAATATATGTATAGATGTTAAAAGATGTGACTAAACATAATAATCAATGTTTCAAAGCCCTGTTCCTGAGAAAGGTTTCAGTGAAACCTTACTATTTAGTCCAGGTGGTCTGTCACCCTGAAATCTAATTATCCATTCTTGTTCTGAGGCTTCGGTCTTATTGTTCATGTTCCCACCTCTTTTATTTTCTTGTATAATGTGTAACACTAGAAATTTGAAGGTGTGTGTGGCTCCCTCCTTTATGACATGCATCACTAACGCACTTGTCTCTTTTTTATTTTTAATGTCCCTTACATGTTCTAGGACTATCTTTGAGCAGCCGATTAGTTTTGCCTACACAGTAGGCTGGGCATTTTGTACAGAGACCAAAATATATGACATTCTTACTATGACAGTCTGTAAAAAAGCGTGTATCAATGCTGAACTTTCTAGTCAGGTGTGTATACTGCCCCCCTCCAAATATGAAGGGGCAGGCAGTACACCTTCTACACGGAAAGGTACCAAGCCTATCAGACCTTGCATAGTGGTCTCCATCTAACTTCTTGTAGCACAACTGTCTTTTTAATTACATGTTGTTTTTAAAGGTAAAAGATGGTGTAGCCCCTATAGCACCTTCTAGTTCATCCACATTTAACAATATGCACCAATTATTTTTAATTATATCACAGACTGTACTAATATTACTTGTAAATGTTAATGGAATACGTAATACATCATTCTCTAGGTTCCTGGTTACTGTGGTACTGGTGGCCTAGTTACTTTGGTTATCCTGGTTGATTCTCATCCTGTCATAACAGGGCTTGTACATCTCTCTTATAGAGGCTATATAATGATGATGATAGTTTGTCTCAGGCACTTACCCTGTTAAAACATGAATTTATCGAAAGGGGATATAAAGCCAGAGATATAGACAAACAAATTAAAGTGGCTTGGAATGAGAGAAGAGAGAATATTCATTAAGGATATCCACACCTCCAGGCTAGTTGCTCAGCATAATGCATCCGAGGTTACCCAAGTGCAACTAACTCTGGGCATAACTGCAATCCAAATTGTAGCTTGCTACAGATCCCCCACCATGCCCCAGGATTCCCACTCCTCTTTTCTTGATGTACTGGAAAATATTAGGGTTCAACCAAACACCCTAATAATGGGCAACTTCAACTACCCCACCATTAACTGAGAAAACTACTTGTGTACCAACTCCTTAGCTCAACGCTTTCTGGAATTCATGAACTCCAATGCCCTAGATCAACTTATCCACACCCCCACCAACAATATCCTAGACCTAGTCATTACCAACATGAGTGACCAGTGTTCCACACCTGAAGTCAACTCCTCATTGGTCCGATCCGATGATAAGCTTATCACCCCTGATATCCACATCCCACCCCCACCCCCCATTAAGGAAACCACAGTAAAAAAAAATTCTCCAAAGCCAACTTCATGCTTCTTAAGACAGAAGTGGTGAACTTCATGACACCCATGCAGATGGACAATACAGTTACAACTGCTGAATCCTACACAAATGCACTCTATAAACACTTACACGAGTGCATGGATCGTGCTATCCCAAACAGAACCAAGACGCTATCCTCAAAAAAAAGGAAGCCAATCTGGTGGTCCCCTGCCATAAACAAACTGTACAACAGAAGGAAGAAACTGTTGCAAAAGAGAGTAAAATCCCATGAGTGGAGGAGCTCCCTGGTCAGCCTCAGTAAGAAGCCGAGATCTCTTATAAGATCCTTCAAAACTAGCTACGAAAACAAAATTGCCACTAAATCCAAGGACAACCACAAAGCATTCCATAGCTATGTCAACAATCTAGATGGCAACACCCAGATCTGCTCTGAGTTACAGCACAAAGGCACAAAAATTACAGAACCAACTGATATTGCCAACATCCTGGCAGATCGGTTCAGTGCTAACTTTACCCCCCTCTCACCTCCTAAAGGGCCCATATCTGTACAGGAAGAATGCAGAGTCCCTGTAATCGCAACTACGCAGGTAAAAGCTGCACTCTCTAAAGCCAAAAACACAGCATCCATGGGACCGTACAACATCCCAGGCTGTGTTTTACACAAACTTCAGAACGAACTGGCTCCCCACTTAAGCATCATGTTCAATAATAGCCTCACATCAGGCTTTGTGCCCACTGAATGGTGCACAGCAACAGTTATCCCACTCCACAAAGGGGGAGCCACCAGTGATCCCGGGAACTATCGACCTATTAGCCTGATGAGCCTGGTCTGCAAGGCCATGAAACATATCATCATGGAACTCACAACCAAAGACATTGGTAACCTCCAAACTCTGGATCCCACCCAGTTCGGGTTTGTGAAAGGCAGACCATGCCTCCTGAACCTGATCAACTTCTTTGAGGCAGTCACCAAAGCCATGGATGAGGGTAAGGTGGTTCACACAGCCTATCTTGACCTCGCCAAGGCTTTCGACACCATCCCCCATTCTGGAATTATAGCTAAACTCACTAAACTATGTATAAATCCCTGTCACAAGATGGGTTGCCAACTGGCTCACTGACAGAACCACACTGTAAAATTTGCAGACTCTAAATCTGTCCTCAAGGCAGTGACAAGTGGAGTGCCACAGGGTTCCATCCTAGGACCTCTCCTGTTTGGTATCTACTTCTCTGAAGTACAGGCTAACACAGATGACCTCTGGCTGATGAAGTTCACAGATGACTGCAAACTAGGAGCCATAGTCAAGTCCCCAAATGATGTGGACATCCTACAGAAGGGCCTCGCTGAGACAGATGCCTGGTGTCAGAGCCATGGCCTCAAGCTCAATGCCAAAAAGTGCAGTGTCATCCCCTTTGGTAAAAACTCTATAACCATCAACTACCACATAGGCAGCAATCTACTTAACACCAAATGCATGATAAGAGACCTTGGGACCCAGGTGGACAGTAGTCTCTCCTTTGATAGTCACATCGCCACAGTAGTCAAGAAGTCCTTCTATGTGGCACACTTCATCATAAAAGGGTTCTCATTCAGGAAAAAAAAGTAATTGTTCCCTTCTACTCATCACTCATTAGACCCATTATAGAGTACAACGCCCCTTTTGGAATGTACCTCACAAGACATCTGCAGCAGCTGGAAAGGCCACAGAAGTACCTCACAAAGAGGATTACTGGCCTCAAACAAATTCCCTACACTGACCGCCTCAAAAAACTCCAGCTTTACTCCATAGCATATCGCCTACTCCGAGGTGATCTCTGCCTAACATATAAAGCTATGTCAAACCCAGAGCTGTTGGACATGCTACACCTAAAGAAATCCCAACCCCTCCAAGCTACACACTCTAGGGACCTAAACCTTGTCACCACAATAAACAGGACACACTGGAGGGATAGATTCCTGTCCCAGAGACTTCCTATACTCTGTAACAAGCTACCCATCTATGTCAAGCAAAGTTCTTCATTAGCACTCTTCAAGAAAAATCTTGATGAGTGGATGGGAAATAGGAAATACACCCCGGGGATCACTTCTGTATCTCTGCTGGACAGTGGCACAGGAAAATAACTTTCTTGGGTGGTGTAAGCTATGGTACCTTGCTGGCTAGGCTTACATAGGCTCTTGGGCCGATAGCCTAGTACCTACCTATGAACCTATGAATTGGGGCATATTGTTAAATGTGGATGAACTAGAAGGTGCTATAGGGACTACACCATCTTTTACCTTTAAAAACAAAATGTCATTAAAAAGACAGTTGTGCTACAAGAAGTTAGATGGAGACCACTATGCAAGGTCTGATAGGCTAGGTACCTTTCCGTGTAGAAGGTGTACAGCCTGCCCCTTCATAGTTGGAGGGGGGGGCAGTATACACATCCGACTAGAAAGTTCAGCATTGATACACGCTTTTATACAGACTGTCATAGTAAGAATGTCGTATATTTTGGCCTCTGTACAAAATGCCCAGCCTACTATGTAGGCAAAACTAATTGGCTGCTCAAAGATAGAGTCCTAGAACATGTAAGGGACATTAAAAATAAAAAAGAGACAAGTGCATTAGCCATGCATGTTATAAAGGAGGGAGCCACACACACCTTCAAATTTCTAGTGTTACACATTATACAAGAAAATAAAAGAGGTGGGAACATGAACAATAAGACCGAAGCTTCAGAACAAGAATGGATAATTAGATTTCAGCCTGACAGACCACCTGGACTAAATAGCAATGTTTCACTGAAACCTTTTCTCAGGAACAGGGCTTTGAAACATTGATTATTATGTTTAGTCACATCTTTTAACTTCTATACATATATATTCTACAGTTTTAACACTAACTCTATAGAGCAAGCTTTTACAGTTTTGTACATACATTTTTAGTCCATTATTTATATGGTTTGATTGTTTATATAGTGTATGTCTTTTTAATTTTTATTTTCAAGATACTGTCAACTGATTGGATTTGACACATATGTATCATTATTTAAAGAAGAGCAGCAGTTACTGTAGTATGTCTGAGGAAGCAGAGAGGACTCTGTGAAAGCGCTCACGTTTTATATATTTTTACTATTTTTTATTAAAGTGTTGTTTTGCCGTGTGCATTCCGAGTTGGTGGCTTTTTTGGAACATTATACTTTTATCGTTGGTTACTTTATCCAGATTCAGGAGATTTGTGTTTGATATTTTATGTAATAGGTGCATAAAACAGTTATTCTGTATCTGAAACACCTAAATGTTATAAGAAACAGAATAAGCAACTAAACTTCTACAAGAATAAGCTTTTATTTGGGCAAAAAGTAAAGTTCTTTCCTTTGTACTGGCCACGGGTATGTTTCAGCTTGCAAAATCTGATGTTTGTACCAAAAATGTCACACTTTTGGGCATTTAAAAAGGCGGCAACCCTAGTTATACTGTGTTCAAGATTCCCAAGAAAATTTGGTCCTTTGTCTTCTGCTATATGGCTATACCAACTGAGGTTTCACCCCCCCCCCTTCCCAGTTTACTGTATCTGTACTGCTCTTTGTGTGTGTTAGTGGTCAACAATCTGGCTTTATTTGAGGTCATACTTGTTCCAAGTTAGTCTTTCTAAAATTCCCCACTTAGGGTGTAAAAGTATGGGCAGTATTTGCTTTACAGTGTACTGTACTTGATTGAAAGTGAGCTTAAGGTTCTCAAAGACTGAAACTTCTTCGGATTTGTTTTTGATCAGCACAGGTACAACTGGTGCCACTCACTTACTCTAATCAACTTCCAGCAAGGCTCCTGCACTCTCCATCCACTGCAGTTCTATCTCTTCTTCAGACCTTAATGCAAAGCACATACTGTGGATTTATGGAACTTGAGGGTGCCATCATTTTCCGGCTCTATTTTGTTTCATTGTTTTCAGTATAGTAATCATATTTCCAAACAGTTGTTCAAAATCTACTATAAGCTTTGACATTTTTCAGATGAGGCAGCATTTTCCCTCAAGACCTGCCACTTGTAGTTTCTTTAAAAAGTACCACCAAGTTCAGCCTTCATGATGCACTATGTTCTAAATAATACTGGCCGTCCATTATCACAGATATACAAGTCTAATGCATGAACTCTGTCTTCATACTTCATAGGCAAAATAATTCTACTCACATTTTTGAGTTTTTATGCTATAAATTTGTAGCAATGCATCAGACTTTTTAGAGGTATTTCTGAAAACCTTATTTGTAGTCTAGCAGATATATTGTAAACCCACAGTATAATTTCATGTTACCCTGGCCACTGTTTGGGTAATTCAATTACTGTATTGTCATTATCAGTCACACCATGTAATTCTAAGAAAACCAAGTTGTAGTTTTCATTATCAAAGACTAGGGATGATATTAATAACCATGGCGTGAACATATTAGGGTTATTTTTGATGTTTGCGAGGGAGCTTAGCTAACTAGCAGTTCACAGATGCCATTTACAATAATGCTAGATGCCTGTGAATGACTAAGAAAATTAAGTATAATGACATGTAAATGAGAAATTGTGTAAATTGGCATATGCTAATTAATTGTTTTTGTGATTCATACTCCAAAAGATGCACCCTATGTACATCCATTCTTAAAAGCATTGCTGTATTTCTGTATCTACTTTACAATCCATGAACCTTGTACATACAAACACTTACATAACACAAATTGAATTATTTCCCACAAGGATCCCTTCACTACTTTGTTCAAGTATGCACTGACACTTCAATGACACCACAATGAATTATTTCCCCAGTGATTCCCTTCAGTACTTTAAGTATGCATAAGCACATCAATGACATCAAAATGAATTATTTCGCCATCGATCCCTTCAGTAGTTAAACCATGTCTGCACAAGCACTTCAGCGACACAGTTTCCCCATTGATGCATTCAGTAGTTCAACCATGTATGCAAAAGCACTAAAATGACACCATTGCCCCAGCAATCACTTCAGAACTTTGACCTTGTGCACACAAGCAGTAAATGACAAACATTTCTTGAAGCGAGCTCAATAATCTTAGCAAAATTTTGATTCTTCTTAGTTTACAAAGTCCACTTTTTCCTAAATAGTTTTTCCATAACTCCAATTATCCCAAGTTAATATGCAGGTTCATTTACATGTTTTATGCAAATGAGGCCCTTTTATGTTTATCTCTATGAATCTCAGTACTACACTAATGTCTAAGGTGCCTTATCCACATAATGTTTCCCCTTAATGCTTAACCTCAAGTACTCCATGCTTTTACTTTAAGAAGGTATGTTTATCACATGCCTGCGTTTTTGTGTAGTCAGCATCAATAACACATGCTGACTACATTTGCATATCTGCATAACACCACTATTCGCAGATTACCACTACACGTCAATGAAGGGCAGGACATTGAATACTGCACCAGATCTCTTCTATTTTAATCACTTACAGCATTTTTGACTTATTTAATTTTTTTCTTCTAGCTCTCATTTTGCAATTCTGTTTTATAACAACTTGCTTTTATTTATTTACTTGTCTAGATGTTCATTCTTTTAACATACCTTATGACATCTTCTATATTCTTTCTGTATAAAACTAACAAGTGTTTACTGTATGGGTTATTTTCCAAACCTGAACTAAGGTCTTTTCTTGGAGAGGTCAAAAGACAGTTTATTCATGGTGCAACAATATAGTGTTGCAGTTCTGGCAACTCTTTCTTTCAACTGACGCTACTAAATTCACAGCTTGTTATAATGTTAGCTTTAAATATTTTTTTCAGTCACTTCACAATACATTTCACATTAAGTATGCCCCTTAATGGATCTGTTAGTCCTCCACCAAGCTGACAATGTTCAGTTTATGAATTCAACTTCTTTTTCAAGCTAATTTCATCTTTCTTTTTTCTTTCTTTCTCTTGTTCTTTATTATAAGATATGAATATTTTCTACTGTAATAAATAGGGGCTTTCCATGGCAAAGTAAGGTCTTTGTCCATAAAACCTTATTATTATTATTAACTGTATTTTTGTTGTGCATTACTGCTCATTATGATTGGTAATTCTCTGTCAGTGTGTTTTTCAACATATAGAAAAATCTTCTATCAGTATAAGTGACTGTTTGAGTCTTTGATTTTTTTTTTCATGTTTTATATCTTTCACCTTTAACTCAAATGTACTTCAAAACAACTAAAATATTTCAGCTTGTCCGACAAACAGCCATGTAAGCAAAGTAGACGTTAATAAGCGTAAAATCGCTTGATTTACAAACATAAAATATAAATGCCACCAGACAAACGATATCACATAAAATTGATATGTTTTTTAAGTGATCCTACAACAGAACTTTGATTTATTTACCTAAGACTATAAAATATCCTCATGACCTACTTGTACTTGTAAATAATGTTGTTCTTTCACTGCTAATGCATGATGTATATAATTTTGCTATGCTATAAGCTCTAGCCTTCTGTGAGATGTAATTCATATCTATTGCTATTGTTTAGTACTTATGTTATGTACTTTGTTTTCTTTGTACATATTGAATATTATTGTTCTTTTGTAAATTTAGTCATCTGAGCTGATCCTAAAAATGGCCAATATGAAATCACTTTTCCAAGTTGGTAAATAAATAAATTGGGCATTGCAGGTAACAAAATTCTTGGAAAACATATTCTCAAACATTAAACAGTCAGAAGTGCAAGAAAGTCTCATACTGCTTGAAGATGGCTGTTCTTTCTTGTTGCTCCTTAAAATTATGTTAATTAAAATTATACAATAGATTAATTTAATTATTCAAAAATATGCACACAGATTGGATCACCCAGTCTGTATGCTCATTGTAAATTGAGCATATCTAAATTAAAACTAGTCTGAGTGCTAAAATGTATTTCACTGAACGGGGCAACTATTTGGATATCGCCCTGCAATTCTTTCAATGACATAAAAAGTACAAAAGAAAACACAGAAACATCCCACGAATTGAAATGAAATACTCCTCAACCCACTGCACACAGTGTGGCACATACCACAAAGACCCAACACACACAATGTGGCACATACCACAAAGTAACAAACATACCACAAAGTCAACAAAGTCTGATAAAGTTGCTCTCTCTTTGCTTCTAGTAGATAATTTAAACTGGACCACAGCAATACAACATAGTAAAAACATCCACAGATTTCAATGCCAGGAGCCCCTATAGGCAACTCCATATCATGTCTTACAAACTCTTATCTAGTGAAATAGAAATCTCAGTCCTTATTTAGTGACTTCACTTTCTCAATGATTTGCCAGAAAATGATATATTTTATAAAGATCAGACCAAAAATTTAAGGCAAACATCTGTACATTATGTGAACATTTAGACACTTTAGAGGTACACTCCACACACCATGTACACTCTACACAGATGACGACAGCAGAAAACATTAAAAAAAAAAAAAAAGGCAGAGAGAAAGGCACTATGCAGCCATTCATGACAAGAGATGGGGCATACCCCATACATATCCTGGATGCCCCAGATTACCAGAATCTGGGAGAAGAGCACTAAAGTCCTTTTATATAACAACATTATTTACAAAAGGTAAGACTTTGTTTTTCTTAAATAATGTCATTGCATGATATGATTAATCCACAGGTATTGGGATAATGTAGGATTTGCCCATGGTTGGCTTTGCTTAATCATTCTAGCTTCACTCTCTTGATCAAACCATTTCAACCATGGTAAAGCCTGTGTTACCTACAGCCAGTTGTGGACTACTTATGCAATAACCCAAAACTGGGTGTGGGTATCACAGGATTAACCCATGACTGGTGTGGCTTTATCATGAGGGCAAAGGTCCAAAAATACGGACAGATTGTATTGCTCTTATAAACTTAGAAAGCTGAGGGAATAAGAGGTTCCTTAGTGAGGAAAAGACCAAAATTATGTGGCAAAAATCTTAGGAAGTATGAGGAATAAACTGTATTGCTCTTAAAAATTTAGAAAGTTATAGGAATGAGAATTTCTTTAATGAGGAAAAGACCAAAACTATTAGGCAAAATCTGGGCAGTTGAGAGGTATTTTAGTCTGCTGAAATTTAAAAACACAAGGAAAATCCAGGTGCATTTCTGTTTCTTCAGTTTTACAGAATTAACCTGATTTTTCTTGTATTTTGCTCTGCCCTCCATAGCATATTCGAATAAAAAAGTCTGACCATGGTACTTTAGCAGCCTGACTTTTTTCTACTGGTATATGTTTGATTTACAATGGGCATGCTGGTTGGGCTGCCCAGTCAGCTTGCACATTTTTGAATGGCAATGAGCTGTTATTGTATAATGATACATTATTTTTTGAGACTATAGAAGGCGATTTAATACAAATGTGTAGATTTAAGTATGACAGTCTTGCTGCTTGAACTGCGGAGACAGGATGTGAACGTCAATTGTAAAGGAAGAAATGTATAATAAAGAGAATCAAAAAGAATAGCCATCACTGCGAAAGTGTTCCACCCGTGATAAAAAAACGAAGTCAACTGCATGTTAAAGATGCTACAAGGGGCTTGGCGGAGGTGACGTTTGTGCACAGCCTGCTAGATGATGCAGCCCTGCCTCTGCTTCAAAAAAAGCACAACCGGGAATTCAAAAAGTATTCAAGTTACCACTGGTGGTGCTAGGGACACCATACGGCAATCCTTGAGTTATTTGGTAAAATGTGATAATATTTGAAAAACAACAGATGACATATATGGGGGACAAGTTTTGCAAAATGTGAGACAGTGCTTGTGGATCATGATTATTCAGCTGCAATGTTTTAACAAAGGTTTAATTCTGCAGATGCTGTTAAGGAATGTAGATAATGTAAACTGAAATAAAGACTTATTTTCCCTGCAGTGTTGAAAGTGTTTACTACAGATAAAAGAAATTGCATAAATATATATTTTTTTATTAGCATTTGTTTAGCCGGAAATTCCGACTGAGGAGTACCCCTTTTCAGTGGAGGCAAGGGGAGAAAAGCTCCATTACACAGACATCATGGACATCATTTGCATTGTTCCAACATTTAAGTCAGCTTCACTCATGAAAAATAGTTCCATTATTCCAACATCCTTAACATCAGTTAGATCATTTACAAACAGTTACAATTATAAAAAATAACAGTTATATGGGTTGTACATGAATTATTTTTTTTTAAATACAGGAAGGTACACACAGTGCAGCATCATCAGTATGCATAGATGGTCAGATTTTATGTAAAAATGTTTGTTATTATAAAGACTTGCTCAAAATCTAGGACACAGGAAGATAAAGAGTTAGAGCAGCTCAAAGAAAGGAAGGAGGCGAGGAGGAAAAAGGAACATAAAGGAGATGAGATGATAGAGGAAGGTATTTGTGATAATAGTACATTAAGTTTTGTGCAGCAGAGAGTTATGTTACAAATTCATATAGCTATATTGGTACCAATTTAACCAGGTGTTGTGCAAGTGCACAGCCATTTATCCATCAGTTGTTGCTTCAGTTGACATTTAAACTCTTTCATATCCCTCTCAATCTCTTATAATATATATTATGAAGTAATAGAGCTATTTGTATATAGATAAAAGCAACTGCACACACACACACACACACACACACACACACACACACACACACACACACACTCACAAACACACACACACACACACACTCACACACACACACACACACACACACACACACACACACACACACACACATATATTTATGTTTGTTTGTGAAGTAATACATATGGGCCCCAATTCCTAAAGACTTGCTGTTTGTGGAATCTGGTCCCCATAGTAAGCCTGTTTATAAATAAGGCTTACATTGAAGTAAGTCATTTACACTGAGAGCAGGTATTTTGGAATCAGCAAACACTTACACTGAGAGCAACTATTTTGGAATGTGGCCCATTGTTTATACAGAGATTGTAAATACAGGTGGCCTTGCGATTTCAGTGGAAGTAGAAGAAACAAATGGGAACGGCAACAGGAGTTAAATAAGGGAGATTGTCTTCATTAAACATCCCACAAAACTTGCCATATTTTTTATCAAGAAAACAAAACAAAAATAAATAAATAAAACAATTCTGAGTCAGGAAAAAACAATGTGTACTTTAATGGTAAGTGTTTTTGTACACCATGCAAATGTATGAACTTCTTCAGTCTTATACATTCACTAAAAAACATTTAAATAACAAGTACCATGTGCCATCATCTCATCGTGTACTCAACAAAAGCAATTAATGTATAAAACAACGTAGCATTGTAAGTGCACTGAATTTAATTCAAGCAATATTTACATTTTTATTTAAACTTAGATATTCAAATCATTAACTTTAAGCTATTACTTGGCCTCATTTTTTGAAACGATAAATTGTCATCACCACCCATCTGATCACTATATAATCTTTTTAAGACAAATAAATACAACCTTTTAAGATTTCTGAACATAAGAACATGTCTATTATCTTTATGTTTGCCCTTATATGTTCAGCAACTCTATTTTAGCATTCTATATGTCTATGTAGAAATAGTTGCAAAAAGTAGATAGAGCATAATAAATTACATTATGTTTCACAAGTAAATCTGCCCTTTGCTTTCACTGTTCCTTTGGAAAACATATTAATTACAAAAAAGACAATCGTCATGAATTTGCACATCTTGCATTACTTGTACCAGACACATGAAAAGCTGCCTAAAGATTTGTCAGTCCTTACAAAGCTCTACATTTCTCTCAGGCAAGATTTGTAAAGTCCTTGTTCTTTTGTCTATAAAGCAGGGCAATTCAACCATTACTCTGTCTTTTCGTTGCTTTTGCAAATATTCCAATGCTTTCTATTTTTATATATTTTACTTTCAGCTGTGTATATCAGCACAAAGGGTTCTGTGATGTAAGCATCCCTAATACTCTTGTCCTTCTGCATCAAGCCCATTCCAATTATCGGGGCATAAAGTATGTTCCTCTTAGCTAAAAATTCTTAAGAGTTACTTCTGTTAATGTCAATGGGTACCTCCTTTCTTGAAAAAAAAATGCTGTCAATTCCTTCAACTTTGTGGGTAAATCTCTATCTTTATGTCAATCTACATGATCTTTTTACAATGTCCTTTTAGTATGGCTACAGCATGGGAAAGATAAGATAAATGATAAGAGGATTCATATAACTAACTGTGAAGTACAATGCATAAAAATGTTTGGTAAATGTTACTGATATTCTATGTTTTAGAGGGTCACTATAGAAATGCGAGTTATCTGTGGCAAGATAAAACTTTAAGAATTAACTATAGAGGAAGTAAATTGGCTCTCTATTAATGCTGTTGTACTAGCAGCAAATTGTTATTAATAGTGGAGTACATTCATCTTTGTATTTTACTTTTGACTATGTATTTCAGGAGATATGATTGTCTTTTATTACTCAATAGAAACAGGCAAGTTCAAGGAAATATTTTATTTTAGCAATAGCCCATGACTGAGTGTGGGTGATGCTGGATTTATTTCCAGTTGGTGAAGCCAGAGTGATTAAACAAAGCCAACCATGGGTAAATCCAGCATTACGCACACTAAGTAGTAGGTTATTGCTGTTATACAATAACACTGTTTAAATGAGAACCATACCCACAGACTCAAAAAACATGTTTATTTCATAATGGTTTGGTGTTTCCTACATTTTAATACCACTCTGGGACTATTCACATGTTTCTAAATATTTTTATACATAATTTCTGAGTCTGACCACATGGGGTCTAGCATCTTGAAGTAATTCTGATTGTTTAGTCTACCTCTAGATATCCTACAATGCAGTGCTCATCTGGAAAAAGTTACATCACACAAGCCTCTTTCTTCCTAAAGCTCCGGTCACTGCATTGATTTTACATGTATACGCTGCTTTCAGTCAGTTAGTTTTAAGTAACATTTCATGCCGTTCAATGACTACTTAAAACACAAACAGTGCAAATGCCACAGAACAGACATTCAAAGTGCTTTTTACTGCTGCTTCTTTTTAGAATGGCTAAACTGCAGTCTTTTGTGAAGCCTGAATTGTACTACTTTGACTCATCTCCCAACCCCCTTCACACCTAACTTCCCTCGCTGTCAAAGTGCTAAGGGTAATTTGAGCTGTTACCTGCTGTGACTGACAGCTCACAGCAGGAAACTTGACTCATGTACTGTTTCCTTGTTTTAGCCTTTACTTTCTGTATGGGCAGGGGAAGGACCAGGGAGCTGTGACATCACAGCATAGGTGGGTTTTTAGTCATGGTGAATTCAGCTTGGGGAGGGAATTGGCCAGAAAACTACCTGTATTCAGTCACTTTCATGCTATCAATGAATTGGAGACTTTTTTAGGGTGGGATAAAAGTTTTTTGAAAGTGAAACCACCACAGTACCGTAAGGTACTGAACTAGTGGAGAGAAAAATTCAATTTAAAATATTTTAAATCCTGTGTTGTTGTTTATTTATAGCAGGGATAATAAATATGGAGAAAAAGGGCAGAGAAGTTGAGCATTTAATACTAGAATCCTGTTGCTGTCCTTTAAGAAAATAATTTCTTATCTTCCCTCAGTAATGTCATTAAAAGAACTTTGGTGTTCTTCTGCTGATCCAGCGGAGAAACAGATGTGTAAGGCATGTATGGCACATCTGTTCAGATTGTAACTGCTGATGCATGCATGCATGTTATATAAATAAAAATTAAGATGGCTTGCTAAACTACAGCGGAAATCACTTTATTAATAAGTGATTCCCCTTGACTGCCATTTAGTAAACTATTTCCATTATTATTTTGTAATTGTGTATTCTGTTTTTACTTCATTTATTTTTTTAATGGAGATCTAGGAGCCTGCATGCATCCTACAGTTTATGTGAGGATAGTTTGTGGACTCCACGTTACTTTGATGAGTTTTATTTATTTATTTATTTATTTATTTATTTATTTATTTATTTTGGCAGGTGAAGGTTAGAAGGATAAACTTTCATCTTTCTGATTTTTTTTCCTCAGAATTACATTCTGAGAAGAGGATAAGGCAGCTTTACTAATTATTTTAATAGTTATAGCTGCCTGGACTTGAATTTGTTTTGTTCAGTTTATGAAGGTAAAAGCAGGGCAGAACAGGGTAAGGTAATTAATACTTGCAGCTGCCTGAGGTGCAGTTTGTTTCACTGTTTTATGCAAATTTAGATGCGGTAGCTTCTGCTGCTCCAATAAAAGGTCACGCTCTACACTTTGACGGGAATTATTCCTGTTGAAAATAGTCAACTTAGAATGGACATGATGATTGGTCTGTCGAATTAGTGTGCACATTTTTGAATACTAAATAGCTTTTATGGTATAATTGTTATTAAAGACTTGCTTTGGTTAGCAGTTGATGCTTAAGACATTGGCTGAAAATGGGAATGTTCTCATTTGTTTTGCATTAGGACCATTGAAATAAAAATGACAAATATAAAAATGGAGGGCTGCATGGCCCACTATATGATGTGCTTTATTTTGGTTTCCTCTTTTTAGAGTAAACACAGACCTCATGATATGCAAGAACCAGTTTATTATATAATTTCAATATAATATGGATAGGTAATGATATGTCTGATAGTAACTGAAGGAACTTATATTAGGGAATAAGTGGAAAACGGCTTATGCCAGTTATGCTAAATATGCTTCAGTTGTCAAGACTAAAAGGCAATATGACATAAAAACTGATCTGCTATTGATGGTCTTCTGGATACATTATATAAGAAGAAAGACATATGAGATGTCTACTGCTGTTTTTCTGAGTGGACAAGGTGAGATGTTCCACTATAACAGCAGCTTGATGAACTGGCAAGCTAGCTGTGCTGGGATGATCTGAGTGTGAAAGATGAGTTAAATATAATGATATGCCACTATCACATGTACAGTGATCCTTTGTTAAATACAATGATATGCCACTATCACAAGTACAGTGATCCTTTGTTAAATATAATGATATGCCACTATCACATTTACAGTGATCCTTTGTTAAATATAATGATATGCCACTATCATATTTACAGTGATCCTTTGTTAAATATAATGATATGCCACTATCACATTTACAGTGATCCTTTGTTAAATATAATGATATGCCACTATCACATGTACAGTGATCCTTTGTTAAATATAATGATATGCCACTATCACATGTACAGTGATCCTTTGTTAAATATAATGATATGCCACTATCACATTTACAGTGATCCTTTGTTAAATATAATGATATGCCACTATCACATTTACAGTGATCCTTTGTTAAATATAATGATATGCCACTATCACATTTACAGTGATCCTTTGTTAAATATAATGATATGCCACTATCACATGTACAGTGATCCTTTGTTAAATATAATGATATGCCACTATCACATGTACAGTGATCCTTTGTTAAATATAATGATATGCCACTATCACATTTACAGTGATCCTTTGTTAAATATAATGATATGCCACTATCACATTTACAGTGATCCTTTGTTAAATATAATGATATGCCACTATCACATGTACAGTGATCCTTTGTTAAATATAATGATATGCCACTATCACATTTACAGTGATCCTTTGTTAAATATAATGATATGCCACTATCACATGTACAGTGATCCTTTGTTAAATATAATGATATGCCACTATCACATGTACAGTGATCCTTTGTTAAATATAATGATATGCCACTATCACATGTACAGTGATCCTTTGTTAAATATAATGATATGCCACTATCACATGTACAGTGATCCTTTGTTAAATATAATGATATGCCACTATCACATTTACAGTGATCCTTTGAAGAGAATCATCAAATGTAATTATTGGGTCTAAAGCTAGCCTGCACATGGACTGCCCATATATACAAGTCGAGTGGTGCAACAGATTTCAGTGAAGTCGTTAAAATAACGGAAGGAAATGGTGGGGTAGAGGAGACAGGAAAGATTTTGCAGCAATATATTGTCTAAGGTTAATAGGGTGGACACGTGGGCATGCTTGCTTGTACACTGGTGGGGGGCTATCAAGATGGTAGACAGAGGCACCTCATATAAATAGCCATCACAACATGATGTGTTCTATGAATACGAGAAGTGGAGGACTGAAGTATGTCAGCTAGATGCAGTATTAGAACTGGCTGGAATGGACATATGATGATATAAATGGAGATAAAAGATGGCATGTACAGATTAACATCTTATGTTTTTTTGTTTGTTTGTTAAACTTCACCCATTTTGTTTGTATAGGGCTAGGAATGCTCAGTGAGATATAATATGCAGAAATGAAATATGATATAATATATAAGTTTATGAGTCTATACCAAATGTATAAATAAGGATACCCTACTAAGAAGATATATACAAGAAAGAATGCTGTGTATTTCAACAGCACCTGTGGTATCAAGATAAGTGATTATCATATGTACTAAAATGAATTGTCTAACAGATCATTGAAAAGAGTTAATTTTAATTGTAATAGGTGTGGATTACATAAATTGATTTGTATGTATTTTACATATGAGTGTGCATGTACTGCAATCTTTTCAAAATAAAAAAATGTTAGATCTGCAAAAATGAGGGAGGATATCAGATCCAAAATGTATATCTAGGCTCCCACTGTAATAAATCATCAGTGATAGAGATCTGTGATTCTTCTGACATCAGCTAAGATTATTTCTCCATAAAAAAGAAATGTATTTCTCCTTCCTTTCTAGTGACATATATTGCTGAAGTGCGAGTGAAGCAAGGAAGAACATAAAATTCCATTAGAATAACAAATAGTGAACTACAGATATAATTACAAGATGATTTACCCTTGATATACTATGCAGTTAGATAAATATAAATATACAGAGTCTAGAAGTCTGCTGAATATGGAATGTGCACACACAACAGTGGGTTACCTTCAAATGCCTGTATAACAGACCTTATTTTGACCCATCAAAATATTCTTCGTTTCCAGCCCCCATTGTAATCTTTTGCAAAAGTCGTGCCGATAAAGTGCTGACTGCTTTGTTATTATTGTTATTTAGTACTCCGTCTTTTCCAGTGCACCTCCTATAAAGACAAGTTTTTCATTTTACAGAAATGCAGACTTTGAGTTGGTAAGGACTTTCACAGTCTATGTAGTTTGTTCACATTTTTGTTTGTAGTTGTAGACATACAGACCTCTGGAATGGTGAGTGTCCATTCCTGGAAATATACATTACTGAATTTCAGTACAGAGTTATTTCCTTTTGCTAAGAGATGGTTTTGTGATTCCAGCCTGAGTCACATAAGATGACTTATTAGGCTTATAAAAAAAATAAATAAATCTGTTTCAGGATGTTGCATCCACCAAGAAGGGTATTATTTGTTTGTTTCTTTGTTACTTTGTCCATGATTCAGACAGAATAAAATAACTATCCTGCAGTTTCTGCTTTCCTATTTTTCTGACTACGTCATTTGATTTACATTGTTTTTGCTGATATCCTATACAGAAAAGTAATTCTTTTAGCTTAAGCTGCTCAAATGCCAGTCCTAGTTTTGTAGCAGCCATTTGCTGTTATCTTGTGGGTAATGCGTTTTTCTGTGTAAATTTAATTCAGCTTGCTGGATCTGTTCTTTATGTAGATTTGTGGCATACCAAATTGTAGCACTTAACATTTTCTCTTCAGGCTTATTTGTGCTGTTCTGTTATTGCTGCAGGGCAGTATCTGTCAGACATGATCCTGAAAGAAGGCTCCCATTTTAACCTGGAATTGGCCTTTGTATGGAACAGAAGATCAGAGAAGATGGAAAATAATATTCCCGCAGACCTTCAGTTGGAAGACTTAAACCAGTTCAAAGAAAAGTGAGTAATAAAGAACTCCTGTAAGTCCTCTGATATACTCCTTTCCAATATATTAGTATAAGCCAACACTTCTTGTTAGACATGTCATTATACAAAATGGGGCAAATTAAACAGTCAAATCCATATGCACCCAACTTAGAAAAGTAAAAGAAAAAGATTAGGCAGGCAGAATCCTCACAACATATCGGACATTAGTATGCCACTGAAGTCAGTATAGTAGCCATGCATTACAAAAACATCCATTGTGATTCTTCCAACCTACTGTATATCAGGATATGCTATATCATAAATGCTAAATGAGAATCATATGGAACTGTTCATATTAGCATTGGCTGGCCAATAAAATTATCAAATATCATAACCAAACTTCCAGGGATATCTTCAACATGAAAAAGAGCGTAGTTGGAAGAGAAGTACTGTGTTGCCAATGAAAATTAGCAGCCTGTGCTTAACTGCAAGTTTCCTACCCCAGACACAGAATCTTTTCAGGAAATTC
>NC_056751.1:511943233-512100733 GCF_019279795.1 Protopterus annectens | reverse complement strand
TACAGGGTTTCTTTTTTCTTTGTATGTATGTGTCTGTGGCATATACTAATAATAATCTCAAGAGTGTGTGTTGTGAATTCCCTGACATCATGGGGTTCAAATCCAGAGAGGGCACTGTTTGTGTGAACATACTGATGCTTTAAGAGCATATGTTGCAAAACAACAAAGTTAAAAGAAACATCAGGACTGTACTTTTTAGAGGCGATCCTTGTCTGCTTTACAGGGCTTTATCAGACCCAGCCCTGAAGAATCTCTTGCACATGCACAAAACAAACAGCACCATAAACACTAACTCCAGGGACATAAACAGAATGTGATATACAGACAGATATGTGTCCCAAGGGATCCCCACACTATGGAACAGGCTCCCCATGCATATAAAACAGAGTTCATCCCTGACCCTCTTCAAACAAAACCTTGATAGCTAGATGAGAGATCATAAATTTACCCCCAGTCTGTCCTCCATATTCATTATGGACATAGGCCATCAATAAGAAAAGTATTATCTTATCTAAACACCCCCCCTACAAATCCTTAGTTACCTCCCAACTAGCATGTCCACCCTCACATATAAAAGTCTGTATTGTTCAGGCCCCAAGATGTTTGGGGTGCATGGCTATAATTGTAAGGGAGGAGGGAGTTGGCACATACACACACTAGATTGTAGAATCGTACTCATAGCACTAGTACTCTTGTAGATATGTGGAGGACGAACAATGTGTCCTGTGCACACCTGTGGAGTGAAGGCAAGAACATCCCAATGCTTAGATATGTAGTGGTATGTATCAGAGGATATGTAGTTTGCAGCCTTGACATA
Organism: Protopterus annectens; assembly: GCF_019279795.1. Lineage (NCBI taxonomy): Eukaryota > Metazoa > Chordata > Ceratodontiformes > Protopteridae > Protopterus > Protopterus annectens. Next base: position 512,099,916 of record NC_056751.1, on the reverse strand, counting down.
TCTGTGTCTTGCTTACTAACTCATTCACTGCATTCTTTGGTGTGGAGTATGAAATGTGTAACAGTATCAAACTGCCTTCATGTTTGCTTTTCTCTCTGTCATTCAACTTATTCACATGCACTGAGCCTGTCATCAAATACAGTAGATTTGTAAATCAGAAGTGACATTTCAGTACCAAATCGGATGCATGCCCAGGTAGAGTTGCATGATACTACACATACATACATTTCTCTAAAAACTGAATTATCATTATGCCATCATATATAGTCATATAGAGCTTTCCTCAGAGATACAGTAACCATGGAGGAAGTGAACAAAGACCGTGACGCACCCTTCTTCATCTAAGAAGTCAGATAAGTTCTGTCCTTCCAGGTGTGAAGTCTGGAGCCTGTACTATGTGGCTCATCCTCCAATCAGGACATGGGGAAGCTTTGTCAGGCGACTGATTATATAGTCGATGATGCCATGTCTTAGCTACTGACCCTGATTGTAGAAGAAATGCCCCACATTCTAAGGGAGATCTTACAGGTGAGCAAGATTGCACATGGTCCCTGTTCAAGTCAAACAGTGTGTTCAAGCTATCTGCAGTCCACCTGCATGGCATCCCAACCATCAGTGCAGTGGAGCCATGACAGTAACCAGTATCTGGTATCCCAAACTATCCCCATTTCAGCATGTCATGTGACTATGCATGTATCACATGCTTGGAAACCTGCTAAGTTTCAAATTAGTATGTGTACCTGACTAACAAAATGAATGAGTACGACAAGTCTGTGAATGAACTGTGACTGTATACAATAATTCTGCCCAAATTGTTTTTTTTAACTTTATTAGAATATCATATAAAGAATCTAGACAGTTGTTGTTGTTTCTTTTTCAGTTTTTCCCGGTTAGGGGTCTCCACAGTGGAACTCCGGTCCGCTAATGATTGGCAGTTGGTTTTTATGGTGTCGAGTTGCCAGCCCGAGACCCAACCTTCAACAAAGGCACGCCCATTCTACGCATGTCTTTCGAACGCCCACTCGACTGCAGGGAGGACATGTAGACTCCACACAGAAGGCGCTCCCAACCCAAGCCGAGAATTGAACGGGAGAACCTCTTGCTGTGAGGCAACAACGCTACTGCTGCACCACCACGGAAGTCTAAAGAACCTAGACAGTGAACTTACTAGTTCAACATTTTTATTACAAGATTTCGAATATAAAATAACAGAGTAATGGAATTTATAAAATCCTTTTTAATTACTAAATCAATTGTATATAAAAATTAAATATCTGCACTACATACAAGGTGTGTTATGCAACATGATTTTATAATAATTTAGATGAATTAATTATCACATAATGTAGCACAAATTACTCAAATATACTTTATCACCAAGTAATATTATATTTGTCTTGTATTAAGAACAACATAAACCAAAATTTGTAATTAATTAATTTAAGATAATGTTGGTCTCTTTTTAATAGAATTAATTTCAGTTTCACAAACAATAGGGTTATGTTCAAAATTCAGAAGTGGATAATAGACTTTTTTCTAAAATTTGGTTATTTTACATGTGGTGACACCAAAGAAGTGGCATTTGGTCTTGTTTAACAAAAATAACCAAAAAATGAGCACATAATATGAATTTTGACTAAAATTCTGGAAGGAATTTGTAATAATACATATACAATATGCATAATACAATATGTGTTGGCAATAAGTTGTGATCATCACATTACATCTCCATCAGCTTATAATATCTTTGTAAAATATTTTTGCAACTTTGTGGGGAGTAAGAAATATGCTATTTGTAAATTTCTAGGTAGACACTCTCTAAAATAGAGATTATATTGTCTTTTTGACTGAACCTAATATTATCACCTTATCTCTTTAATAAACTTTGGTAATCAGGTCGATCTAAATAACACCAGTAAGAATCTGAAAAGTGATATGTGTGCTTGGCACCCAAGGAGGCAGGAGGAAATAAACCACGAATCTTGCAGTGGAAGCAACAACCAATTTATTAATACATAAACGCCACACAATTCACTGCATTTTCATCCACCAGACTTCATCACATGTAAACGTAAATGAATGAATATCAAGCTGTAGCAACGTTTATACCCCTCCCAAAAGTTTAATTGGATAATAATAGTTTAATTAAAATCAATTAAAATCTTGAGTCACTACAATATCACATGTCCATAGTAGCCATAGAACATAATGCCTCCAGACAAACTAAAAATGAAACATACTATTTGTATCCATACAAAATTTTTTATATACTAAATATAGCTTATTTTAAAAAATACTAAAAATGATATGCAAATATGCTAAATATAAATAATTAGGTTAAAATTTATGAGTCTTATGAATTCTTTGAATGAGTTAATATGAAATCAATAATCCATAATAAACCTACCAAAGTGAAGGAATATTTCTAGAAAATATGTGAAAAAGTTGTTAAAATAATTATGCAATAATTCACATTAAAAACTAGTGAATATAAAATGTAATCCTACTAAAAAATATATGTTATATATAGATATATATATATATATATATATATATATATATATATATATATATATATATATATATATATATATATATATATAAGGCAGATAAAATGCAGAAAAAATATGCACATTTCTTTATAAATTTGTTGCCCTCATTTTCAAAATGGAGGTAATGGAAATATGTTCATTGAGCCCTGGGAATCTGAAGAAGTGACGGCGTCTTCCACTAGTCAATCAGAGAGAGAAACCAGAGATGAGGCTGCTCAACGGAACGGAGCTCTTCCTAAATTTCGCAACACTCATCCGGTACCAAACTTAAATGATAGGGGTCTGAATGGACAGTTTTCTATGTTGAGTGGATGTAGCACTCATGGTCCCTCCTCTGGTTGAACGGCTGTTGTTTCTGAAGATGGTGGTAATGGAATTAACGAATGCACAGAGGCTGCTTCTTTGGCTTCATGGTTTGTCATGTACAATTCATTTTCAAGCTATCAAGGTACTGTAATCAATTCTTCGTCTAATCAGCAGAATAATGAGAATGATAGTGAAATTTCATACAGAGCTAATATCAAAAAACATTCTGACTTAATTTTTAAACACAAAACTTTGGGAATAGATAATTATTATTTGCAGGATTGTATTAAAAGGGGTATAGTACCCAAAGGGTTACGATTTCACAAGTTTCCTAACAATGTGGTGGAAGGCTCTTCCTTCCATGAGGAATTGTTAAGTATTTTTGACCGTAGTGGCTTTGAAGTAATGAAAGCACTTATTAAAGAAAATGAGAGGATTATGGTGCAATTGTACGAAGAGATTGAACATTTAAATGAGATAGTGACTAATGATCTTATGTTTTCTATTGAGACTGAAAAGAGGAAATACTATTTTATTAAGCAACAAGTGGAGGAAAAATGTCATGTCATTTTTAAAAGGAAGTGTGGAAAAATTGATAAGGATTTGAGAGATTACAAACAGAAAAGAGCATATCCCTCCCCAAAAAATGAGAATTTTAGTCGAAGATATTTCCCCGAGAATACTGGACACAATCATAGACCCCATTCTTTTCAGCCGGGGGGGGTACAATGACTGGGGATCTTCGGATAGTAGTGTGACTTATAGGAACAAAGGGGGAGGGGAACAGAATGATTTGGAAAATACTGAATACCCTGAACTTAAGAGATCTGACAGGTTAATACACAAATCACCTGTACAATATTTTTGCAGAGGTCCCCCAAACAGCGTGAGACAATAATGGGAGACAGCAGTAAAGGGGGACAAGTACTTATCCAAGACCGATGGACCACAGGTAATATTACTATAGATGGACCACGTCATACTTTACATGATTTTAATATTTACAATTACAGTAGTGAGGAGATTGATAGGCAGCACTTTTTGCTGTTTTCAAAAGGTTTTAAATGTATCCCTTCTACGAGGGGGGTATCTTGTGGATAGTTTGATAGATTTGGAAAAAGAACTTGGAAATTATGTTTCAGGGGCAACAGCACTGCGGGGCTAATAATGAAATTAGAAGACCTAGTACTTTTAACCCTCCCATGTACCCTCAGTTAAAAAATTTAGAAAGAGAAGTTGAAAATGAAATTAGAAATGCCTTTAGGGGTAGGTGGAAAGGTAAATTTAACCTGACCAAGGAGGAAAAGATACTTTTAAAATCTATACAGGAAAATCAATATCTGAGGGTGATGCAACCTGATAAAGGGGGAGGGGTGGTTTTCATGGACAGTATCTTGTACTCCAGTAAAATGATGGATATGCTTAATGATACCACTAGGTATGTCAGGGTATCCAAGAATGAAATCAATATAGCCTATCGCAAAATTGATTTGGCCTTACGAGATATGCTGGAAGACAATTTAATTAATCATGACACTTTTAAGTATCTTAGTGTGGAAAAACCCCATATACCTGCCATCTTCGGGATTCCCAATGTACATAAATGTGTTGAAGATCCACCCTTGAGACCCATTGTTGCCGCCAATGGCTCTGAAACACACCCTTTGACTAAATTTCTTGATATAAAATTGAAGGATATTTGGGTCAAGGCCAATGGTATTCTCAAGGATTCTTGGGATTTTTTGAGATGCATAAATAGTAACATGTATTTGGATGCTCTCATCTTTGTAACTTTGGACATCCAGGATCTGTTTAACATGATTCCATACACTATAGGCTCAGAATGGTTCCAGGAGACCATTAACCAATATGGGAACCTGGATCAAAATACTTTTTTGTTATACACAGAACTAATGGATTTGGTTCTGGAACAGAGTTTCATATTCTTTGAGGGCAGACTTTTCAAACAGATTCAAGGTGTTGCTATGGGGGCAAGTTGTGCCCCCACTTACGCTTACATTGTGCTTATGGTATGGGAAGAAAAGTTTGTGTTTCAATCAGAATATGCACAATATTGGGCCCATTACAAACGCTACCTGGATGATATTTGTATTTTTTGGAAAGGTAGTGAGAATAAGCTAATAGAATTTATACATTACTTAAATCATACCACTGAATTTTTGAAATTTACTCATCACATTACTTATGACCTAATGAACTTCTTGGATGTTACTATTAAAAAAGATATTCCAGGTCAAGAGTTTACATCATGTGTATATAGGAAAGAAACTTTCGCAAATCTGTACTTATATTTCACTAGCTCACATCCATATAAGCAAAAGAGAAGCATTGTCAAAGGACAATTTATCCGCAGTTGCAGGATGACCTCTTCTGATGTGGACTTTGAGCAAGAAAGTCAGAGAGTTAAGGAAATGTTTCTATCCAGAAAATATCCTATTCATTTAATAGAAGAAGTTTTGGCTGAAGTTAAAAATGGGAGAACTGATAGGTTTGCCCCCGTTCTGGGAAGGGGAGAGGTTGTTGTGACAGTAGGAACGGATTCACAGGCCACTCAATCAAACAAAGGGGTATCATTGCAAGTGGAGAATCAAAGGCCCTTTGGGAGCAATTATGTCATGTTTTATAACCAAAATACATCTAAGGTTAAAAATATTATTACCCAGCATTGGAGTAGGTTCAGTTGTTATTCTGAGCTGGATACTTTGTTTAAAAACCCATTAGGATTCACATATAAAAAAGGAAGAAACCTTAAGGAATTATTGGAGCATAGTTGTACAACTACATCATGTAAAAAATTGGTTACATACAAATGTGGGTTTTGTGCCCAATGTCCATATATACTTAGACAGGATTCTGTATATATTTTACATAGAGAACATCAGATTAGGAGCAGTAGTTTTTCCAATTGCAATAGTGAGGGTTTGATATACTTAGCTCCATGTAAAACCTGTGGTGCATTTTACATTGGAAAAACTACCCGTAAACTCAAAAGAAGAATTTACGGGCATTTAAATGCTATCAGAGTCCATGGTACCAACAATGCCTTGTTTAAACACACAATTATATGGCCCCAAGTAAAATGTTTTTTTTTTGTGGTCCAGCATGATGTGAGGGGGGCCCTTGGGAAAATAGGATAAAGGTCAGAGAAGTATTCTGGCAGTTGTTGTTGGAAGCCAACAGATTCCCAGGGCTCAATGAACATATTTCCATTACCCCCATTTTGAAAATGAGGGCAGCAAAATTATAAAGAAATGTGCATATTTTTTCTGCATTTTATCTGCCTTATATACATATATTTAACATATATTTTTTAGAAGGATTACATTTTATATTCACTGTTTTTTAACGTGAATTATTACATAATTATTTTAACAATTTTTTCTCATATTTTCTAGAAATATTCCTTCACTCTGGTAGGTTTATTATGGATTATTGATTTCATATTAACTCATTAAAAGAATTCATAAGACTCTTATAAATTTTAACATAATTATTTATATTTAGCATATTTGCACATCATTTTTAATATTTTTTAAAATAAGCTATATTTAGTATATAAAAAATTTTGTATGGATACAAATAGTATGTTTCATTTTTAGTTTCTGTGGAGGCATTATGTTCTATGGCTGCTATGGACATGTGATATTGTAGTGACTCAAGATTTTAATTGATTTTAATTAAACTATTATTATCCAATTAAACTTTTGGGAGGGGTATAAAGGTTGCTACAGCTTGATATTCATTCATTTACTTTTACATCTGATGAAGTCTGGTGGATGAAAACGCAGTGAATTGTGTGGCGTTTATGTATTAATAATTTGGTTGTTGCTTCCTCTACAAGATTCGTGGTTTATTTTCTCCTGCCTCCTTGGGTGCCTGGTTTGTTTTTATTTGGTTCCTGGTTTTAGTGGCACCGATCTCCTTGGTGATTTTGATATGTATGCTTAATACAAATTTATATAATGCAAAATAACATAATTTAAATGGGTCATTATTATAACATTGACTGTTAAAATTAGCGAACACCTTTACCTCGACACAATTTACTCAAAACACTAAATCTCAAATAGCCAGAACAGCGATTTGGGCCATTATCAGAAATTTGCCATTTCTTCTACTGTAGTGTGATCTCGGAGTTGGTATATTTAAGTAGGGGGGTGTGGGGCAGAGCCCCCCACTTTATTTTGTTAGTTTTTTTTGTTTGTTTTTTTTTTTGAGGGGGGGGGTTTGTTGGCCCAGCGATTTTTTCCCCTGGGAAAAAAATTGCTGTTCTGGCCATTCGAGATTTAGTGTTTCGAGTAAACTGTGTCGAGGTAAGGGTGTTCGCTGTTTTCAAACAGTTGATGTTATAATATAGACCCATTTAAATGTTACTATCTTCATTAATATAGATGTTATATAATTCAACAGTGTAAGTCTTTGCCCCTATTTCTGTCAAACTGTGGCTTTCTGAAAGTGACTAATCATTCTAATCTAATACATATAAAATCCATGCTTGTCTACAGTATTGTCTATTACAGGTACATAGGTAAATACTAGGCTAGCTAACTAGCCAATTTCCCTTTTTTTTGCTTGAAATAAGTTCTCCCATTGAGTTATAGTTTGGCCCTATGCATCCCATGGTCTATAATTATATATTACTTCTAATGAGAATAACTGGAATCATACCATAAAAAGTTTGAAGGGACTCATGCATGAAATCACTTAGAAGCTGCATCTGTCCATTAGTGGCACAGGGGACAGTCCTGGTGAAAATTTTCTGTTTCCCATCCATAGTTCTAAGTTGTACTTGAAAATGGACAGGGATTAACTTTGTTTTATGCAGAATAGGAGTCCGTTCCACAGTAGCGGTATCCTCTGCAAAATATTCTTCTCCCTCCAAAATGTTCTGTTGATGTTGCAAAAGAGGTTTAGATATCTAAAACAAGTATTTCTGATGCCATTTGAATTGCTTGTGTGTAGTTAATCAATAATGGGTCAGAGGATGCTTTATATGCCGAACACAGGTAAGTTCTTGGCTGTCTGCCAGATATAGACTACAGTGACAGAGCTTTGAGTTGGTCCATGTAGGACATGTTATTTAGGCCTTGCATACTTTTAGTAAGGGATCTCTGTGGGTATTCTAGTTGTTGCATATGTCTGGACAGACACATGCCAAAGGGGGCATTATTCAAGGATTGACCCAATGAGGGCTGAGTAAAGGGGACAATGACATCCCTAGATCAAGACACAATCCCTTTGTTTATAAACTGTGCAATATAGAAGGACTTTCTTTCAATACTACACACATGTTAGTCAAAAGTTAGGTCATGGTTCACATAAGTTCCTAAATCCTGAACATCTGGGTCAGCTCTTAGAATCATATTGTCAATGGAGTATATCCCTGGGGTGGAGGACATAAAGGATACAGTAATGCATTTTTTGGCATTTAGTTTCAGACCATGATTTTGATACCAGTTATTTATTTAAGGCAAACCTTCATGCAGGATGGCTAAGTCATTTGGGGATTCAATGACTGCTCCTAACTTGCAGTCATCTGCAGACTTAGTCAGCCTGAGCCCAAAGGGGAGAGGTCCCAGTACAATACCCTAGGGGACTCCACTAGTGACTGATCTTTGTTGAGGTAACTTCCCCTATTTTAATTATCTGTGTCTTATCTGTGAGCCTGTTGGCAATCCAGTTGGTGACACAGGGGTTAATTTCTAGTTTATTTAGCTTTTCTACTATGCCTGAGCAAGGAATTGTGTCAAAAGCTCTGTCCATGTTGAAGTATGCGGTGTGTACCATTTTGCCTTCGTCTATTGCTTTGGTGACTTTTTCAAAAAATTCCACCACCTTGAGTAAGCATGATCTGCACTTGATGAATCCAAACTGAAACAGTAAAATTTTCGTTAATTATTAATTGCTAAATATTATTGATAAAATAATGGTTCATTTTAACAACTAAACCAATAAGGGAAACCACTTAGTCTCAAATTCATAATTTGTTTACATTACAGCATGAATAAATCTGAGTGTAAAGGTTAACAGGATAGAGTAAACGTCCGTTTTATAATAATGCATATTGTGTATAAAGTATTTAAGACCTTTAATACAATAGCTATACTTCTACATTCCCAATCCTACCAACTCAAATTATATAATTAATATCTTCAATTTTCTATTAGCAGCTAGATTTAGAGTGATTTTATATGTTCATACTAGGCTAACTGGCCTTGTGTGCCATTTTAAGCCTAGCCAATTGCCCCATATGTGAATCAAACCCTGCACCTTGTATCTGTAAGGTAAAAATCTTAGCTATTATTGTTAACCTCGCAATCACTTATAATCTAATAGATTCATAGGTGTGTACTAGGCTAATGGCACTGAAGCCTTTACAAGCCTAGCCCATAGGATTACCCTGGCATCGTGCCACCCGACCTTAGTTCCCAGTGCTTCTGTCGAGTAAAGCCACTGGAGTGATCCCGGGGTGAATTTTCTATTTCCCATCCACTCATCAAGATTTCTCAGTGAGGTACTCTGTTTGACATGTATGGGAAGTCTATTCCATAGCATGGGCAGTCTCTGGGTTATGAACCTGTCCCTCCAGCATGTTCTTTTGATTGTGGTAATGAAGTAGAGGTCTCTGGAGCATGTGGTGTGGAGGGATTGGGATTTCATTAGATGTAGCTTTTCTAACAGAGCTAGGTCAGACATGGCTTTGTAAGTCAAGCAGAGATCGCCTCTAAGTAGGCAATATGAGACAGAGAATAGTTGGAGTTTTTTGAGTCTGTCCATATAGGACAAGTGTTTAAGGCCTAGGATCCTCTTTGTGAGGTACTTTTGTGGCCTCTCCAGTTGTTGCAGGTGTATAGTGAGGTATGTCTTTCCCCTTTGCAGAATATGTTTTACATATCCAGTGAACTGTTACTTTAACAATGGATCACAAATTATGTGATTCAATATCATGGAATCCTAATCTTCCTTTATCTCATGTTCTACTGTAATTATTGAAAAAATTCATTTTATGCTGAGATACTTACCTCCAATATGCAGATTGAGTAAACAGGATACTCAGTAATACATTTATAGGAAAGCAGTGCCTATAGCAAAATTAAACACTGGAAGAGAAAAGGGGATCTCTCAGCTGGCAAGCTGATGCCCTTAAGAAAACAGGGCCAAGTCAATATGTCTGGTAATGTCCTAGTCACAGGTGACTTTATAGTGATATATTCAAATGTACCACTCACCAGGCTGAGCAAAGAAAGGATAATAGTATACTTTCTTGATGGTGCCAGGATCCACCATGTCATTTGTACTTTCAGTCCCTTCATTCAAGCTACACGTATGACTTGATCATTGTGCTCATGGGAGTAAATTACTTTATACATACCTCCTTGCATCATAAGAAGAGACACAGGATAGACATCTTAGAATGTGTCTGAGGCTGGTGTAAAATTAGTCTTGAGTAGTGTCCTGTCATCATAATGAATGATGCCACAATACAAAAGATAACTGACTAACTATTGGCTTAGTTACTGTGACCATTCCAAGGGGTTCCAATGTGTATTAGCCAGGGATGTTATGACTTGCAGCCCTACCTGCTTTGCCAGGGATGGTCAGCACCTTTCTCCACCCCCATATCCCCTTTTTTAGGCAAGGTCAGTTCTCCCCATGCTGCCATCATAGTAAACAAAAAATGAAGACCATATAAAAGTAGTTTTGCTCAACAATACAAGCATAAATAAGAAGTTGCACTCCTTAATAGCTTTCCTCTAACATATAGATATCTACATTGTTAATGAAACATGGTCTCAGTCTAATGACAGCATCATCTCAGTTTCATATTTAAATGCTTGTCACTCATTCAGACCTTCCTCTAGGATGACTACATTGTAGGTGGTTGCATGACTGTACTCCCAAGAAGCCCAATCACATAAAGACTCATAAGGCAAGATAATGACCTCTACATCCTACTTAGAATCACTAAGAGTCAATACTGTATCATAGCCAACATAATCCTCTCCATGTTAACCACAGCCCACAATGCACATCTAAACAAACTAGAGTCCCTACCAGTTAAACCTAATGCTATCCTCTTAGGAGATTTGAACTATCCTTCACAAACAGGGAAACCTACAATACCACAAATAAGTATGCACAAAGCTTCCTAGATGAACCAGCTCATGCCCCAGCTAAGGGCTCAAAAATATTGGAACTAGTTCTCATAAATGTTACCACAGTATGCTCTACATTAAAAGTTGCCACATCACTGGTCAAATCTGACTATGTTGCGCAACTTATAAACAAAAGTATGGCATCTAGGTCCAAGGAGTCATTGTTCCACTGTATTCAGCATTCAACAGACCTATCATTGAGTATAATGCCACCTTGAAAATGTACCTAACCAGGCATATCCAACAACTGGAACATCCACAGAGGTTCATCAGTAAAAGAATACAGGGCATAACTAAAATGTCCTATGCAGACCACCTCAAGGCTCTATCCCTGTATTTTGTCTCCTACAGTCTGTTGAGGGCAGATCTATGCCTAGCAAACAGTGCATTGTCAGACCCCACTCTGATGGACTTCCTGCATATCCACAAAAAAGAGCATGCCCACCACCACAAAAAAGAGCACCAGAATTACCCATTCTAAAGACTTAATCCTTGTCTGTGATATAAATAGGACCTGCTGGAGAGACAGGTATGTATCCTAGAGACTACCCTGTCTCTGGAACAGGCTCCCCATTCATGTGAAACAGAGTTCCTCCCTAACCCAGTTTAAGTGTAACTTGGACAATTGGGTAAGGAACAGGAAATTCATCCCTGGCTTGGCACCTATGTCTCTAATGGACACAGGCAACCTTAAAAATGTTTCATCTCCCAAGTCCCTGCCCACTATGCTTACCAAGAGTACCAGAACTTGTCTGATTTGGGATGCCTGGCTAGGGTTAAAAAGGACCTTGTGGTCAGTTCAGATGGGTATTTGGCTTTTGTGATGCAACAATACTTGATATCCAAATGAATTAGACCGGTTAATTTGTTATGTTTTGCTAATGTTTCATCCTTACTGTGTGTCTACTTTTGAGATGTCAATCAGTTTCAATAGTGGGATGTATGCATAATGATCGAATGATCCCTTAGTTTTCTAACCTATTTAAAAATATCCCAATATTCATTTATCAACATCTCTTTCATTATTGTTTTTACTACTGGACTGTATGATGTTCAGATTTCTATCACTCCAAGTTTCTCGGTTGCTGCACAACTTAAGTGGGCTGTTCATTATTCTTTTATGGCATATACTCCTGATGTTACTTCATTTTTGGAAGTAATTCTTGCTTTATATATTCTTGCTACTGGCAATGGAGCTGTACAGTATATATCCCAAACTTTTAATGAATGTCTTTACTTTAAGGGAAGAGTATACTTACCGGTGACCATACCAGATGCTGCCCCTGAGTCAGTTAGAACTATTGTTACTATGTTTTAAATTTTATGTATTAGCTTTATGGGTTCAAACACAAAAATATTACTTTCAGGATCTGTTTGAATTGCCAAAGCTTGCAATGCAAAGTTCTGGAATGTAGAGATTAAATGACCAAAACTCTAACTTACATTTATTAAGTCTGTAATTGCCATTTCCTGGAATATTCCCTTTTCTCTGATATGCCAGCCTCAGAGCTGATGTATATAAGTTTGGGGGTGGGGGCATGCCTCCTTGAAAAAAAAAGTTGAAAGGAGAAAATCAATGTTTCAATGTTTGATAGTTGATTGTCGCCTGTATTTTTTTGCATTTTGGGCTTGGCATTGCGAGTCTTGACTTTTCAGTAGAGATCCATTGCTTTCTCTGCATTTTATTTATGAGGGTGCTATATCCATCTCTTATACCCACATTTGTTTTTAATTGTCTTAATTGTTTGGGTTTCTTTGAAAGGTATTTGTATTAGTTAATTTAATAGTCTAGTTATTAGCTGGCTTTTAATGAAGACCAGCTTGTGCAAAAATCTTATTCTTTCCCCTGGAAGAGACAGTTTGCCCCTCACTGGGAAAGTATCTTTGAGTCTTACATTCTGATCTGTTAATTAGCCTGTTTACATTTTTATTGTACGTGTTAAAAACTCTTATGATTCAGGTAAGTTTTTTGTCATGGAATGTTCTTATGGTTCAGCTCTTCTTTGTGCATTTCTGTTTGATGTTTAAACTTAGCTCTCTGTCTTTACCATTCTGAGATTTACAGTATTCTATGTTCTAATTCTTCTTCTTCTTCTTTCGGCTTTTCCCGGTTAGGGGTCACCACAGCGGATCACCTGTCCGCTCAGGATTATGTTCTAATAATTATTGTAAGTACATATTACTGCTTCAGTGCTTTGTTACTTTCTTCCTTAGCTTTCCCTTTGTTTAATGACTTTGATCTATTGTATACATCATTCTGAATCTGGAACAGAATATGTCTCTCTGGGAATCCTGATTACTCTTTTGGAATTTCTATATTTTATATTGCATATTGGGGTTTGGGTACTAAGTAATGGTTTTATTTTAAAATCTTCAAATTTGTTTCTGGATTTGATGTAATATCATAAATAATGTGTGCTTTTTCTCTTGTCATGTGCCCTTAACTTAATATCTTAGTATTCCTAACAATGACACACTTGTCAAGTCTACTAGTCCCTTTGCACAGTAATTATTCTGATGAAGATTGATCTTTGTCTGCAATATATCTGTCTGCAACAAAACAGGCAAATAATGCATCTATAGAGATAGCTTCCTTTAGCTGTGTGGAACTTTGGCTGTAGCTTTTAACTAATAGTAATTACACATTTCATACTTGTGTGCATAACTTGTATGCTGTGCTTTTGTGTACCATTTTTGTATCTCTCTATTGTCTGTCTAATATGTCTTTGTAAGCAGTAACTTTCAACCTTTTCAAATATTGTAGATTTTGAAAACTGCGGCTTAGCCAGTAAAGTTCTCTGAAATCTGCAGTCTTCAGTTTTCAGCATATTATCTGTAACATGCAATGCAAGTACTGGAAGTAACAAAATGAGCTAGACACAATGAAACTTAATTTGAGCAGCATTCCTTTGACTAAGGAATGAGTTTCCCACTCATCACCAAAATACAAATTGTTACCTTTGAAGTAACAGATTACAGTGAGCTAAGGGCTAGCCAACAGGATTTACAATGCCTTACAAATGCTTTTAGAGTAATTATTGAAATAAGGCTTTTATTCATTAAAATAAACAGAAATGTTCATTGTGTCATAAAATGAGAAAGCAATTTTTAATTTATTTATTTATTTATTGTGCTGGTTACATAGCAGAGACCAGTTTAAAAAGAACACAGACTGTATATCTGAAACTGACATTCCTTTTAAAACTCAGGTATGAATACTCAAATAGCATTGCATCACCCAAAGTGCTTAGTATAAAGAGCCTATTAATATTAACATATTATCAGCATGCTGCAATGATGGCTGCACACTCTGACAAAGCTGAGCTCATCAATGAACTGTTTGCTTGAAAATATTTTACTTGCCCTAAGGCTGTATGACCTCAGAGAAGCTTGTATTAAGTAAGGGGTGCAGGAGATAAAGCCCACTGCATGAGAGTATGGAATCTGTCCCTCACTATATCCATTAACTTGTCATTTTCTTCTTTGAAGTCTTGTTTTGAAGAAATGGTCCACTGATTAATTTCTCTTCAGTTAAACGTTCTATCACTTAATGTAACCCTTCCTGAAAGATGTGCCTTTGGAGAGTTTGTGCTTACCATAATATAGCTAATTAGCTACCAAAACATTCTCAGTTGGACATTCAAAAGCTATAACAGTCACACCTTAACTTATCCCCTTAGTAGAGCCTGGCCATTGGAGTGTAGCCTATGCCCAATAAAGCTCGGAGTCTTTGAATTTCCTCCTGCCTTGTTTTATTTATTTATTTTGATTATTTTTATTATTTTTCCGATGTACTATAGCATCAATGTCTTTATACGTGATTGCTTAATGAATATTGAACATACTTGAACATCGTTTTGAACATACAAGATTGTGTCGCTCTGGTTTAATTTTGATTTAGTTCCACACTACCAAAGAGTTATTAAAGTACCACAGCTCACAGAAGGGAAATTGCAGATTTTGATAACTACAAATCAGTGCATTTTAATACTCTAAACAGATGTATTCTGGCACTTTTGCCAAGTCTCAGTATTTATCCTGTAATTTTTAATATAATAGTATATTCAGGCATATGAACAATTGTAAAACCTGTTATTTTTGCTTTAAAAGCTCTATTTATGTGAAACAAAAATTGCAGTAGTCACCTAAATTATGCACATAGCTGTCATTCAGGCAAGTTCAGCTGTAGATATATATATATATTTGGCAGTAATACTTGCTTGTTTTATCCTGTTTATTGTGTCATAGGTGTCCTTTCTATGCTTATTTGGTGATGTAATATATTTGATATAGTTGATATTACACAATCTGTGCTACTCAGAATTTGCAATGGTCATTAGTTTACATGCAGAATATGTTATTTAAAAGACTAATAAAAAATACTATAGCCTTTAACCTGAATGTTAATTGCATTTAATTGTATGACTTTCAGGCATGCAGATCTTATTGTAGAGGTTGCCCATCCTCAGACAGTGAAGGAATATGGTGAAGAATTCCTACGATATGCAGATTTCATGGTATGAATATTTTTTATATAGGGACCTGTATAAGGCATGGTGGGAAATAACATACCATTATTGTGTGTTCACCTGCGAGACAAGCAGGATATTTCGTCAACCATGCAATCATTTATCTTGAATGATAAAGAATAGCAAGATATGTATCTATCTTTATTCCAACACTGAAGCCTGTTAATCCAGGATTATCAGTGTTACCCCACTCCAGCCTCCATCCCAGTGGCTTGGCAGAGACAATAAGCAAGCCTTCCTTTTTATTTATTTCTTAACCAGCAAAACTCATTAGACACAAATATCTAATTTTTTATATGTCAGCATGTTTTTTCACAACAGGCAATGTTCTTTACAAAATGTCCCTCCATTGTCCTCCAGTCATGCTATTTGCAGCTGTTTTCCTACTCATATTTCCTATAATGACTGACTAGGACTGATGCCTACTGTGGTAAGTAATACCAATATGACCAGTACAGCAGACTAATGATTACCTACTCAAATAAATCATAGGTATAAAAAAAACAAATCAGTGCAACTATAACTTGTATCATGACTATTATTCAGTCATGTTTTCGGAAAGAGTGGCATTGACTATGCTGACTATATGCTTGATAAGCTATGGATATACATTTTCCCTCATACTTTATTCAGCCTTCCCTGTCCTGTTCTCATGTGCTTTGAAACCCATTCATTCGCAATCTGAGGGGAAACTAAACTGATAAGTCTGAAAGTACTGTACCTGTGTAAATTTTGTTATGAGACATTAGATTTCTTGGTAGTGTCTGATGATGAATGCTATGGTAGAAAACTATCATTGCTAGTTGTAAATGCTTTTCTATAAGTTTGCACACTGACTGACTACAGAACACTGGACTGGACACAGGCAGTGGGTGTACATACTCTTGACTTGATACATATAAGGAGAGGATGAGCTCAGTAAGAAAATGTGCCCCAAACTGTTTCTCTTTGGTTTTGAAAAAGAAAACTGAATAATGTTGGAAATACACAACAGCTGTATGTTTACACAAGGATAGTAGTAAGCTTAAAAGACATGGCACCTCTAACCTGCGTCAGATTTCAGAATGTATATTGTGTGTTCTGGTATTCTGAATCCATTGCAAAGTCTAACATAAATGCTGGCTCCGTGAAATTTATGTCTATCCCTGGTTTTCTACATCCTCAATGCCTCTTGTTACATGGTGTCAAAAGTATTTGAAAATGAGTTATTTCAGGTTTTGTAAAAGAAATAGTGCAAAATGCAGCTGCCAGGAAATATCTGTCAGAGTAATTTGTTTAAGATCTGGCAATTGTATATCTAGAAATTCAGCTTACTTGTGAATGTGACCAAAATATCTGAGAAGCCTGAGAAAGTATTGTGCGCAGAGTTTCTGCATATCCCATAAGAAGAATTGGAAGTGTACATTATATCTGGGTTTCAGGATAAAACAAAAGTCTTAGCATTACTTTGAGCCAACAAAGAATCTGCCGCATTTCCACTATATGTTCTTGATGACATAATATGGTCCTACTGAATCTTTCCATGCTTATGCTAGTGACTTAAAGAACTATTTCAAAGACTGGGGATGGAAACTGGGATTCATTAGCTCAAGTTAGAATTTTTTGTGGTATCAGAAATTATCAGACAAGATGCAAAGTATTAAGATAATAAAGTCCAAGGCTATAGGAAGCACCCCACTGAAATGAAAGGCAATAAAGATGCTATTTATTTTCCAGTTTTACACAGAAGACATTAACGTTCACAATGGCACATACATTTTCGTCTATAAAGACTTCATCAGATAAGCTTCCTGTGTTCTCTCCCTCAATTTATACAAGCAGCAATTAAAAAGCCACCAATAAAATGCTTAGCCTGAAAAACAAAGATTGCTAATTCTTGCTTTGTACTGCTGTTTAAAACTTTGTTCTCACACTGAAACAGTAGCTAAAACCACTTTTTAAAAGCTTACTTATACATTAAAATATTGGCAAACAAAACTATCAGTAAAAACATTAAAAAGTGCATCATAACCATTGAATGTATGTATATAAAAAAGATGTTTAAATATATGTGCAAGAACATATAAAAATATACTTATTTAAAAAGACTTTCGACTTTTCCCGGTTAGGGGTCGCCACAGCGGAACTCCGGTCTGCTCATGATTGGCAGTGGATTTTACGGTGCCAAGTTGCCAGCCCGACACCCAACCTTCAACAAAGGCACGCCCATTCACGTTTGCACCTACCTGCATGTCTTTAACGTCACTCAACCGTGGGGAGAACATGCAGACTCCACACAGAAGGTGCTTCAGCCGAGAATCGAATGGGAGAACCTCTTGCTGTGAGGCGACAATGGTAACCGCTGCACCACCACGGCTGAGAAATATGCTTATTTAATTTTCTTAAAATCATAATACAATGTCTCCTTCAAGTGGTTAGAATAGAAAATGCACCCTTAATTCCAAAAATTAAGGAAAAAATTGTGTAGGCTCACAGTAAGTGTGATAATCTTTCCAGAACAGTTCTAAATATTGTAAAAGCACACCATGAAATTATTAAAAACTCTAAAAATAGGAAGATAGGAACAAAGGGGGTCTATAGTTTAGCAGCCCTTAATTTTAATAATGGAGCAATAGAAATATTCTCATTTAAACCAGGGGCTTTAACAGTGTCCAAGGTCACCTGCCAAAATAGCTCACGATATTTAAGTCTGGTTTCGCATGGACCCTCTCTAGCATCTGGAAGAACAGTCTCAAGAACAAAGAAAGAAAAACTTGTATGTTCACACCTCAAACTATGTTTGTACAAAGCATTCTTGTCATTCTTTGTCCTAATGTCGTACAAATGCTCATAAATACATTTTTTAAATTTTCGTTAAGTCTTGCCCACATAATGAGAATATTTCAGTTGCAAAAAACTGGAACACACTCCCTTTAGCCCTTTGACTACTTAAAGACAAAAATGCCTTCAGGAAACAGCTTAAATCTTTTTTCCTATCAAATTGGATATGTTCATGCTCTAAACTAATACCCATGAAACATTCAGGGATAACCTAACTTAACTGCATTACTTCTAGCTCTCTCTCTTACTACTACCTACACATTTTTTCCGTCATATTCCATACTTGTTAGCTCATGTTACACTCAATTCCCATAAGCCCTTATTACAGTTCTTTAATTTATTTATTAACTTCCTAAGTTCACACAACTTGATCTGTATATTTACTTACTTCATGCCTAGTACCTTGGTTCAGCAATGTATTGACTTTAGTCTTACCATATTTCTGCTTAGTTTCTTGCCATACTACATGAAAATGTCCATATATGCATTGTATTGTATTTTTATCCTTTCTATATATTCCTTTATTGCATGTTATGTAATTACTTCAGAAGTAGGTATACTTAAAATGTGATCTGTGTTTATCTTTGTTCTTACTATTTGTTTACTTAAACTTTTTTTTGGGGAGCTTTTCTCCTCGGGCCGCTGCTGAAAAAGGGCTTCTAAGAACCCAGACAGACTAACCTGGTTAACAAATGTAAAAATAAAATAAATAAATAAATAAATCTTTGTTTTTCACTTTAAGCATTTTATTGGAGGCTGCTTGTACAAATTGAGGGAGAGAACACAAGAAGCTTATCTGATAAAGTCTTTTTATAGATGAAAACATATGTGCTACTGTGAACGCTAATGTCTTCTGTGTGAAACTGTGGAAAATAAAGAGCGTTTTTATTGCCTTTCGTTTCAATGGGGTGCTTCATACACCCTTGGACTTTATTTTTGTTTATTGGTTATTGCTTTGAAGGCTAGTTATTCCTCAATTTTAAACATTTACTGGTTGTTTTTCCTTGTGGAATATGGAAAGCCCTATTTCTTTACCTCAAGCAGAGAGAGGGAGGAGGGATAAAATAGGCAAAATGCGAAAGCTGATTGGGCAGCTTTCACAACTTGTGGACTTACTGACACCCATTGGCCACTCCCTTGCTGCCTTGCTTTCATCTGAGACTATACCAGGCAATCAGGAAGCACTGAGAAATGGTGAAAAATGGATGGTGACTGCTGTTAATGGGGAAGGAGAGCAGCCTGCATTTAGTGGAGTGGCACTTAATTTACAGACTGGTCAGAATGTCGGTGGAGTGGCACTTAATTTACAGACTGGTCAGAATGTCAACAACAGTCAGGATATTGGTGTTCCTAACCTCTTTTCAACCCAGGTGGCATCTGGATTTAACTTTAATGAAGGACAAGGAGTTCCTGGGACTTCTCGAGTTCCCCAGAAACACAGTGACTGTTTTAACTTTAACAACAGGGATGGGGGAACTGTTAAGCCCAGGCAGCCTTTTTCTGCCTGGCTGGTTGAAAAAAAATAAATTTAACTTTAACACACCCAGGGAACTTTCGGCTGTACCTAATGAACCTGACACTTACAATAACTGTCTTAACAAATTGGCTGATTTACTGGGCAAATATAAAGTGCTCAATATTGACAATGAGTATTTAAAAGAATGCTTAAACAGAAATATTGTTTCTAAAGGACTGCAAGTTTATAAGTTTCCTAACAATGTGGTGGTGGGTTCTGACCTACATAATGAGTTATTGGAAGTCTTTAATAAATGTGATTTAGACATTGTTAGGATGGTAATTAAGCAGAATGAACTGACTATGGTTGAGTTGCACAAAACTGTTGAACACCCTAACTCCCATATAACTAATGACCTTATGCACACTCTAGAAACTGAGAAATGTAAATATTTTGCTATTTTAGATAAGAGATGAAAAATGTACTGTGAATATTAATAGGAAGATCAAAAAATTAGAGAGGGACATTGTTGAATACAGGGAGAAGTGATGTTACCCCACCCCAAAGGGGAACAGAAAAGACAATTCCCTGATGAACACGAACATGGGAACAGTTCTAATGTTAATTTTGGTGGTGATGATGGATCTCTTGGTGATAATCACCCTGACCCTTTAGAGTATCCTCCCCTCTGCCATTCAGAGAAGTTACAGAACCAGAGGGCCCCTCAATACTATTGGTCCACTGGTTGGGGACCAAGAGGGGGACAATGAGGGAGAGGGAGACCTAACACCAGCATCTGATAGTATTGCACAGACTGGAAATAAAGTACACTTACAAAAACTTTAATATTTTCAATAGTAGTATTGATCTCACTGTGGAACATTTTGATTTCTTGTCCAGGGGGTTTAAATTTATTCCCAACCAGATATGTGACCTTACCAAGCTTATTCTGGATTTAAAATCGTTTACTAGGAAGGTAAATCTAGGGCTTTTGTTTCAAGGTGAAGACAGAAACCATACTCCAGGTGCCATTAGATGCAAAAGTGAATTTAACCCCCATTTCACCCCCAGATTAAAAAATGTGAGATTTGGTAGAGAATGAAATTTGAAAATTAAATTTTCACACCAAAGGTTTCAGACCAAACTTGAATCAAGGTGAAAGAAAAATCCTACAAGATCTTAGGAAAGACAGAAATGTCAGGGTTATGAAACCTGACAAGGGTGGGGGGGGATCAGTTCTGATGGAAAAATGACACAAATCCTGGGGGACACTGATACATATTCCAGGGTCTCTAGGAACAAAATTAATGTGGCATATAGAAAAAACTGACCTTGCTATTTATTGACCATGACACCTTTAAATATTTGTCCATAGCCAGACCCAGGATACCTACTATTTTTGGTATCCCCAAGGTCCACAAGGACCAGGGGGATCCTCCCCTTAGGCCTATAGTGTTGGCTGAGGGCTCCAGGATGGTGGCCCTAGTCAAATTTGTGGATACTAAATTAAATAGTTTGTGGGGTAATGAGGCTGACATTTTTAAATATTCCTGGGACTTTTTGAAGGGAATTGATGTTAATCAGTCTTTTGATAACATAATTTTTGTAACAGTGCAGTGGACATTAAAGATATGTTTTCTGTTATCCCACACTCTATTGGTTTAGACTGGCTAGAAGCAGCCCTTGTGGAAAAATCTAATATTTCTACTGACATCTTGCACATGGTACTACAACTAATGGAATTAGTGTTAAAAAATAATTTCATGTATTTCGGTGTCAAGTTTTTCCATCAGATTAAGGGGGGTGACCATGGAGGCTAATTGCACCCCCACTTATGCAAATATTGTACTGGCCCGGTGGGGAAAGAACTATATTTTAAATTCCAGATTCAGTTCACATTGATCACACTATAAGCGATTTTTGGATGACATTTGTATTTTTTGGAGGAACACAGAGAGCAAACTAAATGAGTTTTTAGATTATCTAGAAACTACTATGCATTTCTTTATTTTAGAAGTACTATTACTTATAATAAGATGGATTCTTTGGGTGTAAGCATAATAAAGAAATCCCAGGGTATTAAGGCTAAAGTATTTTGCAAAGAAACCTTTTCCAACTCCTACTTGCATTTTGGGAGTGCCCACCCTCATCATCAGAGAAAAAGTATATTTAAAGGGCAACTAATTAGAGCTAGCAGGATGTCCTCTGTGGATGGGGATTTTGATGAGGAATGTGAATTTTTGGAAGGTTTGTTTAGTGAAAGGTGCTACCCTGCTGAATTATTGAAAGACACTAAACCCAAAATCAAGACTTCATGTGCAGAAAAATATTTCCCTCTGTTAGGTAAGGGTACTTTGGTTACTGGAAACCTGTGCATCAGTCTGGGTGGAGATCAATACAATAAGGTATTTATTATTGAATATAATTCAGATTCTCGGAAAGTAGAAGAGATTCTGAGGAGAGAATGGAACAGCTTCACCACCCTTACTGACTTGAAAGGTTTGGCTAAGGAACCCATGAAAATTATTTTTAAAAAGGGGAAGAACCTAAAATAACTTTTTGAAGGTTGTAAGTCAGATATGAGAGGAATTAGTGTTAATATTAAAGGAACATATAGGTGTGGAGCATGTTCACAATGTGCCTACATTACAAACACTGATAACATACCAATTCCTAGTAGGAACAAGGTGATCTACGGAACTAGTTATTGTAATTCCAACACTAGTGGTTTGGTATACTTAGTGATCTGTGGGCTCTGCAGAGCCTTTTATGTGGACAAGACTGAATGAAAATTAAAAAAACGTATTTACGAGCATTTGTACGACATGAGAACAAGGAATGACAAGAATACTTTGTACTTATCATGGAGGATAGCCTTGTAATTAATACTTTCCCTTGCACGCATGTTCAAACCCATTGGGGTATATAGATCTTGGGTAATTACCCGCTGTAATACTGGAGCCATCATAAATAAACCTACAGTGGCTACATGCCCCTCATTTTGACAGTCTTTTAGCAGCCACGTTATTCTCCCATTTCAGGGGTTAGATGACAAATTGGGTCAGAATCCTACTATTGTGTTTAAGACTGGAGTCAATTTGAAGAACAAGTTTGACAATGTATCCTACAGGAAATGGGAAATTTAGTTGTAATACATTGGAGGTAGTGTATTTAACCCAATTAAGTACTTGTCCAGCATTCGACAGAGGGAAGACTGTGAACACATTAAAATATAGAATTTACCAACAAGATTATGCTATTAAGAAAAAAGATATGAACAACACTTTCTGTAAACACTCTAATCAGTGGTGGCAATTTCAAAAAGTTTCTGTCTTTTGTATTGGAAAAGGTACCACTTTTTGAAGGGGTGGTGACTGGGAATCCCACATAGAAAAACGCGGACCGTACTGGAATGGTTTATTGAATGCTACAAATACCCCTGGTATTAATGACAAAATCTCTATAACAAGTTTATTAATTAACAAAAAATCCAAGATTTACATTTTTTTATTTGTAGTTTATATGTCAAATGTATTATTTATGTGTTTTTAGGATGACTAGATTTAGATACATTTGGATGTATTGTTTATTTTTTTAATTTTAAATGCAATGCGCAATCTCTACACTAGACAGCAGTGTTGGTTAGACTATTTAAAAGTTAATAAGGGGAGAATGTAGTTAATCTGAAGAAGTCCATGTTGTTTATATGTGGACAAAAACACACTGTTTCAATAAAACAGTTGTGCCTCTTGATCTCAGGTATCTGCAGTCATTCGTTTTTGTTTTTAGTTTAGAAGAAAAAAAAAGAGGTCTGCCCTACTTTAAACTATTGTAGCAAGCTACTTCCTGCAACTAATAACACATATGACATGCTGAAGCAAGTGCTTTTGTCCTGACAGCAAATTAATTTCCAAAGCAGCATTCAAAAATGCTTGTATGGAAATAAATGCCAGTACTGCATTAGTGCTGATTCTGTCCCCTAACAACTTGCACCCGGGGCAGTTGACCTCTTCAATCCACCTTAGCTACATTTCCGGCAGAAAGCATTCCCATAGATGCAGAACTTATAGTCCCCCCCCACCCCCCAACACACACACACACACACACGCGCGCACACACACACACGCATACACACACACACACACACACACACACACACACACACACACACACACACACACACTTGGGCAGCATACTCCAACCAAATAAATGAAAGAATGCACACTGTCCGAACTAGGCAAGGCTTTATGCTCAGTAGACATTGGAGCAATAATTACATGAAAACATCTCTCAAGAACCTCTCAGGTGCAATCTAATAGAATTTGTTGTTTTATCTTCCTTTCAACTTCAAAAGACCGCTGTCATATCCTTAAATGTGCTAACTGGCTCACTGCAAAAGAATATATAAACATCCTTTTCCTCAGTCTTGTTGATACGACTGTATAACAGACACATCCACTCAGCCACACCTGACTCGGCCACAAACTAGAAGAAAAGAACACACCACAGCAAGTGTGAGTCCATGCAAACAATGCAACTATACGATCAACACTTGCCTCTACTTTTCTCCTTCTGAACATACATTTTCAGTTCTGGAGTCCAAATGATAGGACTTGCTTCCAAATGTCATCCATAACTGCCCAATACACAAAAACATCAGGAAAAACAACTTGTTCCTGCAGTAATAAAATCTGCAGTTACACAATGTCTTATACCTGCTGTTTCCACCATTACTTCTACCCATGATCTTTCAACACTTTTGGCAAATATACACCACTATAATACACAATTAAATGTTAGAATATTGATAAAAGTTTCCTACCATTTTCTCTATAAATGTACATTCTGAATCATACTAATTTAACAGATTAATGTTCCTGCATAGATATCTCCTCTTTCTTGATATGGTTATGCATAGCTTACATACTCTTTTGACCCTAAAACTGCTGCTATATACATTGAAAGGGAAAAACTGCTGTAAACATTGAAAGGGAGAAATTGGGAATTATGAGAAGTGAGAATTATGGGAAGAAGAAATGACCAACAGAAAATATTAATTGTCTAACATTTCACAGGGTGTCTGTACAGCTACATTTCAGAAGAGTAGCAAGGGTGAGGCAAAGATGTCAAGGGACATGATTGAGATATGGCCAGTTGGAAGGTAGTGTACCACCAGCATTCAGACATGAATGCCGACAGTGCAATCGGAGATCAGGGCTGAAGCTCTTGAGCACTTCGTGTACAGTATTTAAACTGTAGCAAGGGGCAAGGAATTTTTTAATTTGTGGCAACTGACTTGCTACAGTTTAAAAAACTTTTTTTTTCTTTTTCCTTCTCAGTGACTTGCTGAACATGAAAAGGGAAAATAACAGAAAGGGTCTGGCACAGCGGATTAAGACCCTGGTCTTGTAATGAGCTGCTTACTGTGTACAAGGGGGAGCGCCTGATTCATTTTAAGT
This sequence comes from Protopterus annectens, assembly GCF_019279795.1. NCBI lineage: Eukaryota > Metazoa > Chordata > Ceratodontiformes > Protopteridae > Protopterus > Protopterus annectens. The sequence goes on along the minus strand of NC_056751.1, from coordinate 512,074,617 downwards.
ACAGTGTGAATGAGTAAGTCACTTAACAATACAAAGTTCCTGATACACCTCTAAAAACAGACACATGTCCATTGGGCTTACATGGTCAATAAATGAATAAATAAAAGTTATTTCAACTATTATAAATCAGTTGAGTTTATTGTTCTTGAGCACTTCGGTTGCATTAATTGTTTGCAATGATTGTTGCTGTAACCCCCCTCCTCAGGCTGCAGCTAACATAGATCCTCACCCATGGAAACCTTTACATCCTATCTTCATCCTTTCCTTGAAATTTCCTTTCCCTTCATTACTTCTCTATTTCATTCCTTCTCTGTTTCCTGATGGGAATTATTAGGAAAGGGAAACACACTCAGCATACATAAAGCTTATCCTATCTGAATAAAATTGTTACAAATATAATGCTATCAAAGTCCTTTCACTGCTCTACACATTCTTAGAATAAATAGAAAAATAATAACATATGGCACATACATGTTCTGTGAAGGAATATAATGACTTGACTGTAAGAGGAAAACACACTGATGGGATATTTTATTTATTTATTTATTTTATTTTACATTTGTTGACCGGGATTGTCTGACTGGATACATGTCCATTTTCAGCGGAGGCCCAGGGAGAAAAGCTCCAAAGGTAGCTGCAAAAGCAAACATAACAAGATACAAATTAAGCACAGTTTACAGACTCTGTTCAGGTATAGAAGTTATACAGACTCTGTTGAGGTATAGAAGTTATACAATCTCACAAACTTATGATATGGCTTAACAAATTAAAACACAAATACGTTGCAGGTGAAATAGTATTGATACACAAGTATAACTAAAGATTTAGTCAGGCTTGGAACAAGGACATAACCACTGAGAATTGAAAAACTGTTTGAGACTTTTCTTGAATTGAGATAGGGTAGTCTCTAGAGTAATGTCAGCAGACAGTGAGTTCCAAGTTTTGCCAACAGGGTTGGTGAACAGGGAGTCACCGGCTGAGTTGTTGAATTTGATAGTTTGTACTTCCAGTCTATTAGCTGAGCGAAGTGGTCTGAGGTTGCAGTGAAGGGTAGATAATGTTTTTTAGTGCAGGTGTATTTTCAGGTTGGTAAAGTACTTTATGAGCCACTATAAGTTGGTTATACTGAATTAGCCTGGGCAGTTCAAGCCAACCAGGATTATTTAGGTTTTTACAGTGATGTGTTCTGTAGGGCAGACTAGTGGCAAATCTAGCTATGTGATTATAGCAGCTAGAGAGTTTGTTAAGATCAGTTTTGTTTAAGTTGGTAACTAAAGGGGAGGCACAGAAAAGGGTAGAGAGTAGATGGGAGCAGGCAATGGCAGTTCTAGTAGGTGGGGTTAGGAATGGCTTAATCCTATATAGTGAGCCACATTTTTTATTAATGGTTTTGATAGTTTTATTGACATGCACATCAAATTTAAGATTGTTATCTACGATAACACCTAGAAGTTTTGTGTAGACATCTGGGGAGATTATGGTGCCATTATTAGACTTAATAGAGAAGGATAAAACCGGTGACCTTTGAGTGGGGGAGGAAAGTAGTAGCTTTGTTTTGTTGGGATTTAAAATCAGACAATGATCAGAAAGCCAACTTCCAAGTTAAAAATTACTCTGAGTTATTGTCTGCAAATCTGGCTGGGAGGTGGCAGAGCAAATCAACGTGGAGTCGCCCATGTATTGAATGCAGTTTGCTTTTGGGATGACAGTGTGAGGGTCATTAATGAAAATGGAAAACAGAAGAGGTCCCAGAATAGACCCCTGGGGGACACCTAGGGTGTTGGGTAGGAGGCTGGATAGTTTGTTCTGCCATAGGACGGCTTGCTGTCTATCACACAGATAAGATTGGAACCATTGCAGAGAATGATTGCCTAAAGAAATTGTTTTCAGGGTGTGGATGAGTAGTTGGTGGTTAACCATATCAAAATCCTTTGAGAGATCAATAAAAAGGGCTGAGGATAATTTGTTATTGTTCCTGTTATAGTTAATAGCATTGGAGAAGGCGAGGAGGGCTGGGGTGGTACTATGATGTGGCCGGAAGTCATGCTGAGAGTTAGCCAGTAGGTTGTTCTGGATTAGATAGTGCAGAAGCTGTTTATAGATGCACTTTTCCATAATTTTATCCAGTGGTGACAAGATAGCTATGGGTCTAAAATTAGACAGTTCAGTAGAGCTACCATCTTTAAGGAGTGGTATGGCATGAGATATTTTCCAGATAGAGGGGACTATAGCTTCTGATACGGTATGATTGATTAGAATGGATATGGGATATGCTATGGTATCTGCAGCTTTATTTAGCAATACTTTCTACTACAGTGATCATTCCAATCTCAAGTCAAATTAAACTGAGAGCAATCAGTTTATAGCCAGTACAAATCAATTAACAAAGAGATGCCAAATTAAAACAGTTTTTCTGTCATTTCCTAGGGCTAAATAACTGGCATATGCAATGTAGTATACTGGTCAAGAAAAAAAAGACAGTGGTCAACTTAGTAAGAGGCCCTTGTGCACAGACTATTTCACAGAAACTCAGTCATAGAGCAGGCATGTATTTAACTGATTAAGTTAAAACACAGGAAGGTTCTTCTTTTTCCAATATAATTTTTATTACAATTTCCAATAAACAATACAGATACCAATAGAAAATTGGCTTTCAACTAACATTAGTTACTTGCTATCAAATACAGGAAATTGAAAACTTCAAGACATATGTATTGCAGTGCTAGAAAAACAATTAAGCTTAAACATAAGATCATATAAGGCAGTGCTTGAAATTACTCAATAACGGAGTACAAGTCTTGTACTAATGAGTTAAGGGCTAGTCAAAATGATAGATAGATAAGGGCATAGCTAAGATCTTCTACAAGGCTACCCCAATATTTCTGGAAATACTTTATATTTCTTTTGACTAATTGTACTTAATTTGCTCGCAAGAACATATTTAGTAGCAATTGTTTTAAACTCTATCCAAGATGTTTTTGTTCTATCTAGCCAATTGAGTGCTATATAGGTTTTGAGTATAGCGCACAGCGTTACAATAATATGTTTGGACTCAAAGTTATAGGAGCTGATAAAGATATTCAAAGTTGCCATTTCCCACAAAAGGGTGGATTTCATGTAGCCCGTTTTCTCGAGTTCTGCTCTCGGAGAACACCACAGTTTGTAGATGTTTTTGCAGGACTAGAATATGTGTAAAGTGTCGGCTATTGAGTTAGAGCAAGTGGGGCAGAAAGGTGAAATGCTGGGATTAATTTTACTCAGAAACAGAGGCGTATGATAAGCATTATTATCATAATCTGAGTATAAATTAATTTTTTGAAAGGGGTTAGTTTTAGCATTATGTCAATTGCCTCAAGCTTTTGGTCAACAGTTAGTTCTTTGTTTTGGCTCTCCCAATACTTGGAATGAAAGATTTTGTCCTGGTGTTTTATTTTTGTTATTAAATTATAAGTGTTTGATAACATTTTAGTCCTTAACATAAGCAGAGCTGTTAATTGTTGATAAAGTTGTATATCTAATGGCGTTACTTTGACCTTATCTGTAACAGAGTTACTGAGTATAATATTTATTTAACAATTATGTAATATTTGTTATTGACTGCTAAAGATGTTGTAATAGATTCAAATGGCAGGTCTTTGATTTTAAAAAAGTCCCAAACCATACAGTTCTTGATGAGAGGAAATTTGTCTAAATTTAACATATTGTTGTTTAACCTGAAATTGGGATTTAAATGAATTGGTTGAGCCATAATTAAGGAGTTCTTTAAATTTAGGGATGTTAAGAGCTTTTGAAAATATAAAGTATTTTTCACTAACTTACAATGAATCTTAAAATCTTTAAGAGTTTTAGTATTAAGGAAAGGGATGACTTTTGGGTTCAGCTTGGATGCAATGAGGTGATAATGATAGATTTTTATCCACAGGGGGTGCCAAACTTTATTTGAAGGTTTGAAGTTAATTATGCGTATAATACGACTGGCATTTATTATATTATAATATGTTTGAAAATCAGGAAGGCTCAGGCCTCCTTTCTCTTTGGGGAGGGTTAGTCTGAAGTAACTGATCCTAGTGTTCTTGGGGTATCAGATAAATTTGCCTAGTGTAGTTTCCATTTTCGAGAAGAAACTGTTTGTAATATTCTGGTTGATGGCATAAAAATGGAAAAGAATTTTAGGGAGGATGTTCATTTTTATAATTGCTGTCTTAGAAATTAGGGAGAGATTTAGGTTTTTCCATCTTGTAAGATCTTCCATGACTTTGGACCACGTTTTATGAAGATTATTTTTAATTACTTCCTGTTGGAGGTGAGTAAAAGTAATACCCAAATATTTGAGTGAATAATTTACTTTGATCTTGGTTTCTGGTATGAATAATTCTTTGTGTCCCAGGGGATTTAGTGGGTATATTATTGATTTGTTTGGATTAATGGTGTAATTTGAGATTAATGAAAACTTGTCAATGATACTTAAAATCTTTTCTAGGTCAGTCGAGGGAAATTCAAAGTAAATATTTAAATCATCTGCAAAGGCAGTTTATTTCACTAAAACTTTAGAGATGTAGACAGAATGTTGGAATGTTTTTTGACTTAATTTCAGGAGAAGGACTTCTAAAGGTTAAACAAGTAAGGTGAAAGCGGACAACCCTGCCTTGTGCCACTGATTATTTGAATTGGGTTTGATTTCTTTTTATTTATGTTTAGTGTGGTAGTTGCCTTATTATATAGGGTTCCGACCATATTTATATATTCATCAGGAAAGGCAAAACGCTTCATAATCTTGAAAAGAAAGTGTAGGTTGACCCTATTGAAGGCTTTTTGAGCGTCTACAGAGAGTGCATATTTGGGGGATTTGTCATTCACTGTCATGTTGGTTATAGCTTCTATGGTCAGCGTGTTGTCCCAAACATGCCTATTATTCATGAACCCCAATTGATCGGGAGATATAATGTGAGGTAGTATTTTATTAATTCTGTAAGCAAGTATTGATGATAGGATTTTTAAAAATGTGCTTAGATTCTACAATGACAAAATTTCTCAGTAAACTTGTAGGAGTAGGGTCTTGTGGCAGAGCTCCTACAGTTTCAAAGTCAGATGTAGTGACTGCAGGCTCTGAAATGAAAGAAAGAAAAAAACTCTAGTAAACTGTAATATTATACTGAGACAATACAGTTAGTACTTATTATACAAAATAGAGATGGAAGGACCACATTAAGTCAGAGCAAAAGAATATGGGGTAAGTATAAGAGTAGAGTGATAGTAAGAAAGTTTATAAGCTCAAAGTAGTTTTAGCAGGAAGTATACTGATAGAGAGCCACAGTAATATAGTGCAAATATACAACTGTATCAAATAAATTATCAGAACATGGCACTACACTGGTAAGCACAATATAAAACCATCACTTAGTAAGCATTCATGGGATTAACCAGTACATCAAAATAGTGTTTATTGGGAAACATGTTCAGGATGCATAAGGCTTATCCTATCTGAATGAAAATTGTTAGAAATATAACACACTACCAAAATCTTTTCACTGTTCTACACAGTCTTAGAACAAAAGAGAAATGTAATAACGTACCTGCTGTATGAAGGAAACTAGTGACTGAGTGTAACAGGAGACAACACTGACGGAATATTTGTCAATACATTCTACTACAGTGACCATCCCACCCTCAGGTCAAATTAAACTGACAGCAATCAGTTTATAGCCAGTACAAAGCAATTAACAAACACATGCCAAATTAAAGCAGTTTTTGTCTTTTCCTGATGCTAAGTAACTGCATCTGCAGTATAGTGTACTGGTCAAGAAAAAGGGGACAGGTCACTTATTTCATTCTTTTTTCAACCGTTACATGTAAGTTCTGATTAATCCTAAAGAGATTATTCTTCCTGCTGATTCTTGAAAGCTTCATAGTGGACAACCCTTTCAGGCATGCATGTCTTCCACAAGATTGAAGGATAAAAGAAGGAGTGTTAATTGTGAATAAATAATGCACCTTCTACATTATATGACAAGGGAGTTAGCTTGAAAAAAAGGCAGTATACACTGAAAAAGAACAACAACTAGTGATTAAACTTGAAATAAAATATCTGAAAAGTTCAGACAATAAGAGTGTTACAAGTAGTAGAAAGTTAGCAAGTAAAAAAGAGGAAGAAGAAATAAAGAAAAACAGAATCAATTAGATGTTTATTGTCCATTAGCTACTTCTGAAATGTAGGCAAAATCATTGAAGACCCTGTTGAATTAATAGCTTCTGTACTGATTTGTGCATGTTTTTTTTAACTTTTTTTTTTTTCTTGAAAAGCAGGTAAGGCCCACAAGTGCTTATTTATAGAAAGTCCTGAGAGCATTAAAAGTTTAAATGACTTTCTAGAAGTAGGTATTTTAAAAAGCAGAAATGTCCACTGAAGTAGAATTATTTTGTTTTATTATCCTGACACTTGGATAAACTACCTTTGCTGAGGGATGACCGAAAAAAGTTGCTGTAGAAGGTGGGGGCTAGAAAGCTGTAATTTTTATTTTAGTAGCTTTAAAAGAAAATAACTAATGTTTGTCATCATTTGAAGAGCTACAGTAACTTGTTCTTACTGATGTGATTCAGGTTGGTTCTCCCACAGCTTTTGCAGAACTGGAAACAGAAACAAGGCTTCGAAAAGCTGCAGAGACCTCAGGAAAGACATTGTACATTCCAAGTGGAGCCCTATGGGGAGCACACGACATTCAGAAAATGGCTGACAGAAAGACTTTAAAGGTGATCAGTAAATAAAGCAGTACTTGTACTTTTAGTAGATAGCCCCAATCTCTTATGTAATAGTATGTTTAATATAACATTTTTCATATTTGAATTTGGCACTGAGATTATGTTTTGTTAGTTGACATTATGTTAGGATATGTATTTCTTCTGGTTTTGATTGCTGTAAGATTCACTGTGTTTCCAAATCAGCGTGTTATTTTTCAAATGCTAGTTTATCTCTGTGCTAATTAAAATGAGGTGGTGTGTGATGTTGTGCAATAAAAAACATAGCAGTGCTATTACAGCCTACTGAGGTAGAATTGCAAACTGTTCCATTTCTGGTTCATCAGGTAACCAGGTTCAGAGAAGCCAGATTATGCCTCTGTCTTAGAATAAGACTATGAGCTACTGATGACCTGCTTACTGGTCATGATGAAAATGGACATGTCTAGTGTGCTTGACTGAGTAACATATAAAAACTATATCACAGTTCAGACATTTGTATGAAAAAAGATTTACCAACTCTTTTTCAGTATTGTAGAAAACTGACAATTAGAAATGTGTTTTATCACATACATAAAGAAGCAGAGTATAAACCTAAGAAACCAGCAAGCATCTCTAGTAGTTAATAAAAAGCACTGTAGTTTAATAAAATATTATTTTCATTGTTAAAATTCATTAAAGCTCAGTAATGTGTGCATGAGCAGAGCACATCATCTAGCTGTTATGAGAAGAGCCCAACAACACTACCTTGTGATAACTTCTGAAATAGGAGCAAAGGGGAGCAGTTAGAAGCAAGGCAGCCGTGTATGCACCAACACAGTAAGCTATCAAAAGCCCAGCAACACTGTCTGCAGTGAGTCATCAAGTGCAGCAATGGCTATCAGAAGCCCACCAGTACTGTCTGCAGTGCATGCTGCAGTGCAGAATGCTAACAGAAGCCCAGCAGGACAGTCTGCATTGCATGACGCAGTGTAGCAATGCTAAGAGAAGCCCAGCATGACTGTCTGCAGTGCATGCTTCAGGGCAACATACTACCAGAAGCCTAGTAGGAATGTCTGCATGTTCCAGTGTAGCAAGCTATAAAAAACCCAGCAACACTGTTTACAGTGCATGCTCAAGTGCAGCAATGCTAACAGAAGCCCATCAGTATTTCTGCAGTGAAGCCCAGCAGGACTGATGGCATTGCATAATGCAGTAAAGCAATACTAACAGAAACCCACCAGGACTGCCTACAGTATGTGCTCCAGTGCAGCATGCTAACAGAAGTCTACTGGCACTGTCTTCAGTGCATGTTCCAGTGTACTGTAATAACAGAACCCCAGCAGGACTGCATGCAGTGTGTGCTCCAGTGCCACATGCTAACAGAAGCCTGACAATACTATCTGCAGTGCAGGTTTCATTGAAGTATGCTAACACAACCCCAGCAGCATACCTCTCAACTATACAGATTTTCGCAGAATGTCCAGATTTTTGGCTCATATTTTTGGTCTGTTCCTAATAAAATCTGTGTTTTTCTGACAAATTACTGGGATGATCTGAGGACTGAGGTCACTAAATAATGACATACATTTGAGTTTCAGACTTCAAACCCTTCAGAAAATATATGTTAAAACAAATCCTGGTAATCTAGCAACTTTCTAAGCTTATGAGTAGTATTTCAAATATGTCCCTATTTTTGAGCCTTTGTCCCTCCATTTTCAGTCTTTGTCCCGATTTCTTACACTGAGAGGTTGAGAGGTATGCCCAGCAGTACTGCCTGCAGAGAATGCCTCAGCATAGCACAGAACTCCTTAGTGTGCACCATGTCTTTTAAGTGCTAGATCTTTCTAAATTGTTCTTTTCAGTATTAACACAGGTATACAACCCCTATCCTGACCATGACTTAGCACAAAGATAGCTGAATAGCATAACTCTGAGCACAGAGAGAAAAATATACGGTGGGGAGATATACAGGGAATCTGCATGAGTAACAGGAGCCGGTGTGTTCCATCAAACAGACTGGATTGGTAAATGTTATAATTTACCCTGAGGCTGTGAACATTTACCAATTCATGTCTGTTTGATGGAACACACTTTCAGCATCACAGTTCACTGAGAAGCAGCCCAGTCAGACAAGTAATTATCCTCATCTGTCTTCTCCACCAGTTTCTGCTACTCATCTCACATGGAAGTCAGCAAATATGCTCAAAGCTCCAAATGAAACACAGAGATCTACTAGCTAAATGTATAAAACTCTCAATATACAAGTTTTCAAGGACAGATACCAAGCATTAGTTGGTGATTTATTTTACTGAGAAATGCAAAATATTGAAACATATATGTAACCTAAATCAAAATATGATTTCTTATGTACAGTTAAATAATGAAGCAGCATGGAGTTGATGGAGTTGCAGATGTTTGTATTGCTGTATATATATATATATATATATATATATATATATATATATATATATATATATATATATATATATATATATATATAAATGTTGCCAGAATTAAAGGAAATTCATTATACTAACAGCACCAGATGCTTTATTTTTGTTTTGCTTTAATTGAGTCTGGTGATGCAGTCTGTGGTATTTCTGCTGTTTTCGTCTTATCAGGCTTACAAAGAAATACAAGGACAAACTTATTCAGTGCTGCCACTAAAAATATCTAATCTTTGATGGCACTTAATCACCTTCAGTTCTCACATTTAGTGAAAGTTTCAGTAAATTATCAATCTCACATTCTCATACTTTTCTTGATAAACAGCTAGTCATAAATCTTTCTTTCTTAAAATTATTTCCCAGTTTCTTGTTATCCACTAAGTTACAAATCCTTCAACTGTATTTTTTAATACTTTCCTCCAATATCTGAACCACCACCACCAGCTTCACTGAAGCTTCATGGAAACCTGTCAGAGAACTGGAAACTCTGGATTCAATGCCTTCATAGCCTTAAACTGTATTTTCTTGTGAGTGGTGTTGAAAATGACAAACACAGAGCAGTATTCCTTCATGTTGTACACAACTGAGCAATTAAGAAAGGTAACACTTAACTTTATGGAGGAACAGGGAGACATTATTTCAGCCTTGAATGACAAGTTTCAAGCTCATTATGAAATAAAGAAAAGGCTGCATTATATAATGCATATATTTTTCATTAAATCACAATGGTTTCATGAGTCAGTAGATACTTACGTAATGTCTTTCGGCTTTTCCCGGTTAGGGGTCGCCACAGCGGAACTCCAGTCCGCTAATAATTGGCAGTGGATTTTTTATGGTGCCGAGTTGCCAGCCCAATGCCCAACCTTCAAAGAAGGCACACCCATTCACGCTCACACCTACCTGCATGTCTTTATACATCATTCAACCACGGGGAGGACATGCAGACTCCACACAGAAGGCACTCCAGCCGAGAATCGAACAAGAGAACCTCTTGCTGTGAGGCGACTGATTTGAAACACAGAGCACAGGACTGAGAGTTTGGTAACTTAAGTGATCAAATAAGAGGTGGATTGTCATGAGATGCCAATGGGACTTGATAAAACATGAGAAGCATGCAGAGCAAGTGAATTTTCATGCAACTTAAAATTATAACAGGATAATTGGAAGTATGTAAAATAAAGGTCATGGATGAAATGAGACCAAAATAAAGTATAAAATGTCAAAAGTATTATAAATGATAACAAAATCATGCCAATTTCTAAAGTGATACCTGGGAATAAACTAACAGGGAAAATACACCCATGATTAATACTGTGGCTATAAGCACAAGAAAGCATTTTGCAAAGCAATTCATTGATTCTTTAGAGTGTTTGCAGCTTATAATCAGATCACAAAAATGTGTAAAAGGTAATATAAACTGCTGCATGAGGATCTGCAAGTATAAAAAGTAAATTAACTGGATAAAGCAGAAATGTCTGTGGGTATTACTGAATCGTGTGCTATGAAAGTGGTGCAGATGTCAAGGAGTATCAAGTATAACTGTTGGTCAGAAAAATGTGATGATGAAAGACATGAATATTGCATTTAAAAGTGATACTGGTAAAAACTGTAACAAATTGTCTAAATCAATATAGTCATTCCATTAATCTCATAGTACATATAAATCAATGGTTACTCTTCTGACATATTCAGGGCATAAACTGATGACTGTGGGATAGATATGGTTTGATTGTAAGATCAAGTACAAGTAATACAGAATGTTATTTTAAGTAGTGTCTTTGGAAAAAGTATTGAAAGCAGCCAAATATATTGAACTGCAATGCCTGTGAAGTGATAGGCATGATTAAATCAATTCATAGTATGCAGCTGCAGAATGCTTTACTGCATAATGAAGTTAGTGCCAGAAATAAAGATATGAATCAGAACAATGAATCTGATAGTATTGAAGATATATTAAGTCAAATTGTGCAAACTATCACAAGAGGTAATATGCATATTTTAAAACTGAGCAAAATGGTTTGTTTCTAGCTAAGAATGCAGATTTGATTGGCAGTCTGTTACAGTACTCATAACAGCAATTAATTCATCATAGACAGTTCATGAATACATTTTTAATTAGTTGACTGTGTACCTCAAGTTCCTGATACCTTAGAGCGATATTCTGACTTGTTTACTAGTTTAGATTGCCTTCAAGGAAAATATCATATTAAGATTTCATATGAGGTTATACCAGTTGTGCATGTTATGTAACTAGTTCCAATTGTGTTCCTATGTACAAATGATCAGGGACTTAAGTGTATGTCTTCACTGGAAGCCAAAGTTAAGGAAAGAGTGAAGGTCATGGAAAAATTGTGGAAAAAGAAAATGAAAATATGTATAAATCATCAAAACAAACAAATGGATCAAAAAAGGAGGATTATTTACTTCAAATGATTGAAGCAGTAATTCATGCTATGATAAATGCAAAGTCCTTCTCCATACTTAATGCTAACCATGGCTTCTGACAGATTAGGTTAGATGAGACTAGTCTGAAGTTTTTTGCATTTAAACAGTCCTTTGGGCAGATGTTAATTTTGGAATGTGGCCACAGTGGTGCAGTAGTTAGCATTGTCACCTCACAGCAAGAGGTTCTCCGGTTCGATCCTCGGCTGGAGTGCCTTCTGTGTGGAGTCTGCATGTCCTCCCTGTAGTCGCGTGGGTTTCCTCTGGATGCTCCGGTTTCCTCCCACATCCCAAAGACATGCAGTAGGTGGATTGGACACTCTAAATTGGCCCTAGCTGTGAGTGCTTGTGTGTGTGTGCCTTCTGTGGAAGGTAGGGTGCCGGGCTGGCAACTCGACAATGTAAAACTCCACTGCTAATCATGAGCAGACAAGTGATCCACTGTGGTGACCCTTAACCAGGAAAAGCCAAAGGATGAAGAAGAATCTTCTTAAGTGTTTCAAATAGCAATGGTAGAGATGATCAAAAGTCTGGAAGGTGTTTTCAGTATAACTGATTATCTTCCTGTTTGGGGTTCTACTAAGCAAGAACATGAGGTCTAATTAAACTGATAGACAGATTGAGGCAAAACGTTTTAACATTAAACAACATTAAGTATCAATTTTGCAGAATTCATTTTAAAAGCATTAGTCATGTGCTGACTGCTGATGGTCTCAGACAGGATCCAGTTGAGGTCAGAGTAACTGTGAACATGAAAAAAACCTCACGATAAATCATCTTTGTAGGTTCATAGGTGTGTACTAAGCTAATGACCACTAGGGCCTTTTTAAGGCTGGTCATACATCCTAAATCTCTAACAAGCTAAGGTGCCCTTGGTAGTGTAACCAGAAGCTTGGGAGATGAAGCATTTGCAAGCAGGGACCTCCTAAACTAACCATTTGTATGCTTCATGTGTCCATCAGAGACAGATGTCAAACAGGGGTGGATTTCCAGTTCTCCATCCTGTTGTCCAGGTTACAGTTGAATAGGGTTAGGGAGGAACTCTGCTTCACATGACTAGGCAGCCTGTTCCAGAGAAAGGGTCATCCCTGAGACATATACGGTCTTGCCTGCAGGCCATATTTATATCACAGGTGAGGTTCAAGTCTTTAGAATGGGAAATTCTAGTGCAGTTTATTTTGCAGATATGCAGGAGGTCCATCAAAGTGAAATCTAAAGATGCCTGGTATGCCAGACATATACCTTTCCTCAACAGCCTGTAGGAGATAATACAGGGGCAGGGATTTGAAGTGGTCTTCACAGCAGATGTTATGCTCTGTATTCTTTCAGTGAGAAACATTTGTGCATATTCCAGTTGTTGGGTATGCCTGGTTAAGTACATACCAAAGTGTGATTCCTTGGTACGGTAGACTCTCTTTCCAAATTTGTTCCAGACTTATCAGATATGCTTCCTCTTAGGAAGCTGTTACAGTATGGCATTACTTGATTTTGATCAAGGTAAAAAGTTTTGAAATGCTTAAATATTTAATTACAAAGGCTCCTACACTGAAATTCTATGATGTAACACAACCTATTAATCTGTAATTAGATGGTAGTCTGCAAAAGCTAGTTGCAGAACTCCTGCAAGGAAAAAAGACCAACAGTTTATGGGTGAAGAGCTTTAAATAGTGTTCATACATGCTAGGCTCATAATGTAAAGGAAATACTGGTCATAGTTTTCTGTTTTTCAGAAATTCTGTGACTACATCTATGGTAAAAGAATTACTATGGAATCAAATCACAACTAACTTCAAAGTATATTTAAAAATATATTCATAAAACTCCAGCAAAACTACAAAGATTATTGCTGGCTATTGTATTTGCAAAAACACTATCTTCAATTTTAGTATAAAGCAGAGGTATGATGCATATAGTTTATATTCTAGGTAGATCGTACCTGCAATAACTTTATGATGAAAAACTTGTCAGAAAACAGAAAATGCTTTGGGTTCTTTCTCAATACCTAGGTCTACTAAGATGTTGGAAGAGTTTTGAGCTAAGACAAAAGAAACATTGAATTATTGTAGTTATGTTAATTGATAATCAATGTGTGTAGCCTTACTAGTGTACAGGGCTTAATGTTCAAACGTGACAGCCATAATTTCTACTAAACTACATGAAGCTGTGTTGAATAAAATAAATGAGGCATTTTTAGGAATTACTAAGTATAAAAAATGGCTCATACTATCATTTAATGGCATTTAATATCTAAACAGCTTTAACACATAGCATGGAGCTGCAGTATCTGTGACATGTTCAGGAATATAAATCAAAAGGAAATAATACCACATGAAATTATGAAAATTCCTTGAGTGGAAGTGGAAACTGATTTATAGTTTTACAAATAGTTGTATTGCCTTAAATGTGAAGATTGCTACTCTAAATATCCTGACATTATACAATTATGCAAAAACGTAAGCACAGTGTTTTTACAGTAGTAGAATATATGTTACAGACAAGATTTTTGTGATGAAATATTTGCAGTCAATATGTCACAGTTTGTGAGTCACTGTGAAACAGTGGGAATTTCAAGTCTGAGATAACCACAGAGACAAGAGGGACAAATGGTTCCAAATCTGTGGAATCTTATTAAAAATGTGATGCTTCAGGGAACTCACACTATTTGTCAACTCTAGAGTATTCAGACATGCTATTATAATCAGTTTGCCATCAGATCAGTTATTAATGACTAGACATTTAAGGTTTAAAAACCTACTTCATGTTACTTACTAGTACCTGATAGTAAAGTAGAAGAATTAAAAGAACATTAGCAAAAACAAATGTTCTACTATGGCAGACCTGCCAAGAATCATCCTATTTTGCAAAATGGAGAATGAAAAAGAATCCATGTTGAACAAAATTCACAGTAAAACAGCCATTCTTGGATTACCTACTTTACTAATTTGGAAAATGGTCACAGTGAAGAATCAGTGTCATACCTGGCACAAGGCTCTAATCAAATGTGCTGAAGAAAATGGAAAAAATCTATTCAGGCAAGGAGATAAGATTAAAGTATCTGTGAATTTAAAATGTCTAACGTGTCACAGAGTTCAGATATGCAAAACCTTGTTTCATTGTCTTTGAATGAAAATGTGTCTGAAAATGCAAGTTCAATTCAGCAGGAAAAACTCTTCTCTTCGGGAGTCACTTAAACTCATTCTTCTTTAAGTGAGCAAGACGTGCAAAGACTTCAAAGAAAATATGCTAAAGCTGCTATGTCTTCATCTGAATACATCTGTTCAAGATATATTCTACAACAAAAAGGTCTGCAGTGACTCTTCATCAGATATAAATATATTATCATGGTGTAATATGTAATTATTATACATCTTTAAGCAGATGATTGTGTCACAGGGAATAGTTCATTATGTTACACAGAGCACTAGGTAGATCTGTAAAAGATGCTGAAGACTGCATATCATGTTTTACACCTTTTCACTTGGCTGTCTTGAGTATGTGAATATTTGTTTATATACTTATAAAATTAATTGTTTCTAGAATTCTTAGCCACACAAAGAAATAAAGAGAATAATTTCCACAATGAGATGTTTACTACACCACCAAGTCATTAACTGTTCTAACACTGTGAGAACATTTTCAGCAAACTGGAAGCTACAAACCTTGAAATTTGAGTTCACTTCACTGTGAGTAAAATTACTTATACACTACTGAAGGTACACTCTGTAACATTTTTACATACATAAAAGACATGAAGTATTTAATACTGTTAACCTCAGGAAAGAGAAATACACATTAACAGTTATTCAAGGGGAATTTAGAGTACTGTAACCTAAAGACAAACCTGCCATTTGTCAGACATTTATTCTTTATAACGGATCATAATTTACAGGAAACCACTGATATGTATGTAACTAAGTTAACATTTCTTCTACCATGAATTCTCAACAAAACAATAGTTAAAGCTGTAACAGGAAAAATAAAACAGATGAAAGAAACATGAAAAATATTTATGGAATGGGCAAGGCAATTTACACTCACTATCTGAGTAGTTTAAACTGCATATTGCCTTATATATTTTAATTCCACTGTCATACAATCACAGAGTAAAAAGGCAGAAACATGTTGAATTACTGCTGGCACAAAACAGAAACCATCACAGCAGTGATTCTCTGTGCAGAATAATAATTTTGGAGTTGCATATAGGCAAAGAGACAATTAACCGACTTGAAGTTGACCAGTTTACAATTTACTAAGAGTAGAATAACCCAAATCTATTGAGTAAACGATTAGGAAGTTGGTGTGTTACATAATTTATTAATCATATCAGAGACAAGTCTAAAGTATTTAAAAATAATGAAAGGTAGATCGTTGAGAATCAGGTCTGGCTTTAAGAAATGTACTGGAGGTATAGACAATAAGCAAAAATGTCCAGTATGCAATTGGAGTTAACAGAAGATGTGAAGGTGTGCTAACCTAAAACTGTCATTAAAAAATAAAAGTAAAAAGGAAGCTAATCATAAAAGTCCACAACAATAATACTAATTAAACAGAAAGTCACAAAGTGCTCAGTGTGGCTGCTATGATCTATTGCATAGTTTAAAACAAATCCACATGCATGTTTCACAATATGTACATGTTATGGAAATTAAATATGAGAAAGAAGCTAAGATGTTCATTGAAATGCAATACAATCTCAGGCAATGTAATGTTGTGCTGATAGCAGCTAGAATAAAATGCTAAACCGCAAAAGCACTGAATTTAAGCTAGACACTGGTACAGAGTTTAATATTTTGATTAAATCTGCATATAGCGCTATGAATCTGCAAAGTGCAATAAGACTATCTCTCCAATAGACAACAAGCTGTTAAATGGAAAAATTCCACTTCATCCTTTCTCAGCAATCTCTCCGGCATCCCCCAAGGCTCTATTCTCAGCCTATTACTTTTCAATATTTTCGTTAACTTTCATAAATCCATAGATAATGCTACACTCATCCAGTATGCTGATGATTCCACAATCTGTACAGCAAACTCTCCCTCCAAACTGATTCAAAAAACCCAAACAGCCTTCTCCAATACCAAAACTTGGATGCTAAACAGCCATCTCACTCTCAATGCTAACAAAACAAAAATCATGATATTCTCTCCTTCGAGAAATGTCATCATAGACAAAACTCCTTTAAAATAGAAAAGCCACAATAACACTCTAATCCATATTGTACCTTACAACAAACTACTCAGAGTCACCATTAATGAACATTTAAAATTTGATATCCACATCCAAAATAATATAAAAAAAAACACCAAAAACTAGGTCTGCTGTATAGATAAAATCACTATCTAACTGCTTCTACCAGACATACTCTAGCCTCCTCCTACCTGCTCCCCTCTCTTATGTATGGTGCCCCTCTACTTACTCATCTCCAGCTTAGCCTAAAAAAACTGGAAGCCTGCTACAACAAAGATTGTAAATTTGCCACAGGGTCCAAATACTCCACCCATCACTGCCATTCCCTCCACTCCCTAAACTGTCTTGAGCTTCCTAATTACTTGAAATTCATACAACTCACCACTGCTCACAACCTCATATTCCAACCCTCAGTCTGTCCCTCTCTTTCATCTATCTTAACCCCTTACCTCCCCAGTCGTACTCTTAGACCTGAAAACCAAAACCTACTTAACATCTATAAACCCCTTCACCCTCCTGGCCAATTACTTCTATCACACTCCTTAGCCAAATTATGGAATTGTCTCCCCCTTCCCCCCGCTGTATTCACAACCACTCTAATTTCAAATCTCTCCTCCATTCTTATCTTACCTCAAACTGGGACTGTTCCTGCTCCCTTCCCACCTAAATTACACTGTTGTCTCTTTCAAACCTCCCTTCAATCTCATATACTATCAAATCTGATCACTAACATTATTGTTAAAACTAACACTAAACTTGTATAAACACTTTATGACTTGTACTTTTAATTATATTATCTGGATTACTTTTGACGTCATCTTTATTTTAAGATTTGTGTTCTTTAAATGTATACTCCCTGATTTTGTATTTGTATTTTAAATTGTATATTTATGCTTTTGTATACCGTATATTCCATACTTTACTTGTTATATTCTGTTAACTGCTTTTGGAGCTTTTCTCTCCAGGCCTCCACTGAAAATGGGCTCTGCTTGGCCCAGTGGACTTCCCCAGTCATCAAACTAGAAATAAATAAATAAATAAAATAAGACAATCAGCTTTTACTTTAAAGAAATATTCAGGATGTAAACTGAAGCCTGTTGATCAAATACAACTGTCATGTCAATAAAATATGAAATATATGTTTTATTTCAAGTTGTCTTCTGGTCAACTCCCCAATGAAATTGTAAAGACCACAATTTCAAAAGAGAATAATTTTGACATTTTAATTTAGAAAAGTAATAATTTGTGGACACCTGCCCCCCCCCCCAACTTCTATCTTGATACATATAACTTCTGGGGTCACTGCACCTCAGGATAAGGGCAAAAGTATGCATAAATACTTTGGCTTTCAAAATTACAGTTGTTTTAAATTTTGTTTTCAAAAATATTAGGGAGACTTTGAGATCAGACTGCATGAAACCAAAATGCTGCATCACTTAATAAAATGGATACATAAACTATGGAAACTAGTTTGCTTGCCAACCTAGCATCATAGTGAAATATATCCAAATTCAGAACCAGCAGTCCAGCTATCCAGAATAGTATTAAGATCAGTAGGGAAAACAGAAAGAATTTAAAAGAATGGAAAGCTTATTATGATTGTAAATCAATCAGAAACTACAGAATGACTGAATGTGTGTCCATCCATATACTTTAGAAAAGTTGCACAAATCAAACACTAGCTGCTCTACATTTGCATTTTGTAAACTCTGTTATCCACAAGACAAACAGTGAAATAGGGCAAGCATGGATTCTGTTTAGACCCACAAGACTTTACTGAAGAAATAAAAAAAAAGAATTAGCCATGGTTCCTAACTGATGATCTTGTGTGCACTATACCTAATGCAAAATATACTTTTTGGATGCTATCAAGGGTTTCTGGCACATTAATCAAGATGAGATAAGTCCATAGCTTTGCACATTTAACATGACATTGGGAAGATATAGGTTTCTCTGTCTGCCTTTTGTTATTTCATCTGTGTTAGATGTGTTCAAAGAGCTACAACACAGACTGTAGAAGGTCTGGATTGTGCTGTTATCATTACTGATGATTTGCTAGTTAGAGATCAATCGAAGCAGAAAAAGTTTTAAATTTGTATAACCAATCTGAAGTACATGGGTAACATTATAAACTCAGAAGGTCTAAAGCCAGTGACTGAAAAACTGAGGGGTTCCTATTACGTGATCGAAGATGCATTCTGTCGAATGTGTCTTGATCAAAAGTAAAAGAACAAAAAGGCAAAATAGCGAAGCGGCTTTTAAGCAAATTCTTTCCCTGGGAAAGAATTTGCTTGGCCGCTTCCGTTACTTTGACATTTTTGGCACTGTAGAGTGATCCCGGAGTTGGCGTATTTAAGTAGGGGGGTGGGGGGCACAGCCCCCCATGTCAGGGGGTGTGGGGGTGAAGCCCCCCACTTTATTTAATGTTTTAAAGTTTTTTTTTGTTTGTTTTCTTTTTTGGAAAACCGATTTTTTTCCCTTGGAAAAAAAAATATGTTCTGAGGTTTTGACATTGTAAGCTTTTGCTTACATGGCATTAATTAATCATCGTTCGCTTTTTTTAAACATTCAATGATGTAATATAGACCCAAACTGAGAACTTTAATACAGATGTCTACTCCAGAAGATAATCAAGTTCTAATGAGATTTCTTGGCAATGTATATTACTTATCAAAGCTCGTACCAAATATGTCAAACATTCAATGTGTCTGAGGAAACTTTTTGACTATGTCACAGACTGGGTATAATGACTAGAAAAAGGCAAGTATTTTGCAGTATTAATCATGGTTTTGTCAAATACACCAACTTTGATGTGTTATGGCATTACTAAACCAACTGTGTTATACATAGATGACATTCGGTTTAGAACTGAAGCACTACTTATACAGGATAATAAGCTTGTAGCATACAGATCAATGGTATTTATTGATATACAGACCAGATTTGATCAAATTGAAAACTAAATGATGGATATAATTAATGGAAGTAAGACATTTCATCTCATGATTTTAGATATGGAAGAAAGATGTTGAGCAAGACTGATCAAGAAGCCCTTGCAGAGCATTTTCAAAAAGTCATACAAGGCACCTCCAAAACCACAGAGAAACACCTAAATGTCAAATAAACATGAAACAATATTGTCTGAAAATATAATACAAGCTGGGTTAACGGACATTCTTTGCAGATATGCTAAACAAAGCCTAAGAGATCAAACTAAGCATATGCTAAAAAAAGCCCTCAGATTATTATGGGTTGGATCTCAATTACCACTGATGGAGGGAAAAGTCAAAGGGTTTAAAAATGCATTCAAGAAGACAGAGATTTACAATTACCCATAGAAAGCATCATAAGAGGCTGGCTATATGAGCGAGCAGCAGTTAACATACACAAGTGCAGTACCACTAATGGGATGAAATCAGCTGTACACAGGGGTTGATGTTTACATCAAATAAAACCATAATATCAAATTAGTTCTTGCAAAATTATAAAATTCTCATTTGGGAATAGTAACATTTAAAAAGAGAGCATGTTATGTGACATACTGAGTAAGAATGTAAGAAGAAGTCTAGAAGGGAGGGAGTGGTGTAGTTTGCAACATGTAGCATAACAAAATCATTAGGAAAAGGTGATACAACATATGTGATACCTAATCTGCTGTGGGAAAATCTTAGAGCATACTTATTCCAGTTCAAGGAAGCTTACAATTTGATATGTACTGATTTTTATTCAAAGTATCCAAAGTAGTTACACTGGAAGACATGACCAGTATAAGCATTATCAATGCGCTTAAAAGTACATTGAGTCATGGGATGCACCTACCTTAATTTCAGACAATGGTCCAAAGTCTGAGATTAAGAATTCAAAAGGCTTGTGAATGCATGGAATTTCAGGCATACGAGTAGATATAGTTAAGTTGACAGCAGGACTCAGACAATAAATAATCTGAAGAAGAATACAGGAACAGGAAAGTTACTTGTCTGTGTTGGAATAAGGAATATGCTTATGCAAGGCATAGGACTATCACCTGTATAGTTACTGATGGGCAGAAAACTGAGAAGTAAACTTCCACTCTTAACATTACTGTTGCCAGAGAATCAATGCGATGTCAAACAGATGCTGAAAATAAAATATAGTCAAATAACTTATTTATGGCAGATATGTCAATCTACTGTCTTCAGTGAAAAAAGGAAAAAGAATGAAGACGCAAATGCTATCTAACTGGCAAGAAATTTAGCAAGAGGTTATTATGATAGAAGAAGCAGCTAGGCCGAGATAATATTATGTAAAAGGAATATACTTAGATCTATTAAAGGAGCACTAGACATCAGTTGCAAACCAAATCATGTTAACTTCCCATGGAAAGGAGCAAAGGGTGCCAGTGTCTTTACCAGCACCTCAAGGAATGGCAGTTCAATAAGTTACAAGTCTGCATCATTTTTATGTCAGGAGGAGCTCATAAAACTCAGAAACGTGTAGATGAATAAAAGATTATAGAATCAAACCAAGAGAGTTCAGAGGAGCAGTCCAATGCATTAGAACATCGTCAGAAATTCAGGAAGAGAAAGTGTTTCAGTGCTAGACTGAGTGTTTAGCAATATCAAATAATGGGAAAAAATCCTACTCCTGTGTCCACATTTGGAAGGCCATTACAAAAAACACTAAAGTTTAAAGACTGAATACTAGATGTAAACCAAGCTTCATCAGTACCACAAATACAAAATCTAACTGAACTGTAACTGAAATGTCATAACTGAACTGCTTGAAAAAAATGTTTTATGAAGCATAGCATAGGTTGTGACAAGTGAGATTGGCACAACAGTAGAATTTTTAACATACAGTAATGTAACTAGACTATTTACTAATATTAATATTATTACTTTCCATGTTAAAATAGTCATGTAGAATATGTGCAAGTATGGCTTTAAAATTTAGGAGTGAACACAAAACATGCCATGTTGTCTATGCCTCAACACCTTACTTCAGAGGTAACAGTTAACAGCAAACAGGCTTCTAGCTCTTTATTCAGCCTTTCAGGCAATTAAGCACCAGTGCCATAGCTAGCTTCTGTAGCACCCAGCACAGTTCCCTCATCTGATGACTCTCAACTCTTTGATGAGGGGCAAAAAACAAAGCAAAACAAAAAAGGTCCTCTCTATGAGTTCAAGAACATAAAAAAAGTCTTATGACTGAAAGTGTAGCAAAGCTCTTGCTACAAATGCAACAAGTGACAGCAGTTAAAATACCACATATGAAACACTTCAGTGTTTCAGTTGTGAAAACAAATACAGTATCAGCATTCACTTATGAATGCGGGTACTACAGTACTTTCCAGACTGCCGATCATGCCCTCTAATACCTTGGGCATGGGATGGTTGCCTCCTTTGCCTTGCCCTAGCTATGCCTTTGACAAGCACTTCATATGTAGTTTGTTTATGGACATTAAGAGGATTATTAGAAGATGTGTGACTAAATACACACATTGATTTTTTTATCATTTCAATTAATGTTATATTTTGATTGCACTAGCTGTAAAATATCTTAGTTTAAAAAGCTCAGAGAAAATGATCTGTTCTAAAGCACTGTGTTTTTTATTTTCCCTTAATTTATGTCAATTATTTGCAGTATCTGAAAGTGACAATGACAAAACACCCAGACAGCTTCAAGCTGGAAGACCCAATCAAAGAATTAAATGAGAAGGCCAGAGAAAAAAGGACAGTCCTTTACAATGGGTCAGTGCGTAGTCTCTGTTCTCTAGCACCAAATAATGTTAACACCATGGCGGCTGCAGCGATGGCTGCGCACAACTTGGGCTTTGATAATGTGCATGGCTGCCTAGTGGCAGATCCCAGGTAAGTCACTCATCTCCTTCTCAAAAATACTTAAGTACCGAATGCCTATAATGATATCACTTGACTTAAGGACATGAGGTTTAAAATGACTGACAATAACATATCCATTTACAGGAACTGGGGGTGTTTATTTTTATTAACCTGTAAAGTACATTCTGAACATACTAACTTTGTTATAGCCTTCAAATATATTTACATACAGAGCCAAAGTTTTGTTAAGTATACTCACTCTTTTTTAGAGAAAAGGAGTAAGCATTTAGTAAAAATAAAAAATAATTCTGTAATTTATCACTACTGAAGCAGCAGATTTTGAAAAACATTCTTCTTCATACACAAGTGTGTGTACGTCTGTGTTTGTGTGTATGTATACATGTGTGTTATATGTGGTTCACCTATGCATCATCAACATCCAACTCATTGATGACTCAACTCAATTTTTCTAACTCAGGAACTCAACCCAATGAAAAATTTCAAAGAAAGCTTTTTGTTTGCCCCTGTGCTACCTATTTGGGAGGTAAGTGCCCCCACATCCCAAATGTATATATTTTAACTCCACAGTCACATAAACATGAAAAAAGTAAAAAGATTGGTAACAAATAAATACATTTTCTATGGCGAGCTCTAGTCAGAGGTACAGTATCAATGAGTTTAAATCAGTCTGAACCCTCATTAATTTAGAACTTGTCGACTAGCAGGTTAACACTATATATATATATATATATATATATATATATATATATATATATATATATATATATATAGGTCCCTATTATATGATCAAATTTTCAGAAACTCAAAATTCATATGGTCAAGACCATATGATCAAATTTCCAGAAACTTGAAGGTTTTGAATGGAGATTGCAGTAGAGTACAGAATGGAAAATTTACCCTTTAACTCATTGTAGTGCAATCTCAGAGTTTACATTTCATTTAATTTACAGGAGGTGTCCTACATGGGGGGTGAAAGGGGGCTTGCCTCCTGCAAAAGATAGATTTTTGTGTATTTTTTTTTTGGATGTTCGAGTTTTTGGAAACTCGATGATATGAATTTCGAGTTTCTGAAAACTCGATCATCTGATGGGGATCTATATATATATATATATATATATATATATATATATATTTATTTATTTATTTAGGGGGGGGGCATAGGTGAAAGATTGAATGCTCAAAAGAGCAAATGTTAGAACATCAAGCCTGGATAACCAAAAACCCCAAAACTCAAATGGTATGCCAGAAACACAAAATTAGCTTTTTTGCTAGAGGATAAGCACCCCTGCACTCCTCTTATCCCCTGATAAATATATATACCAACTCCAAAATTGCACAACAGTGGGGGAATGGGCAAAACACCCATCACCATTATACCATGATCCCACACAATGACAACAGTACTATTCAAGCTTCTGGGTTTTTGGTTATCTGGGTTCAGTGTTCTAATGTTCGCTCTTCTGAATGTTTGCTCGGTTATCAGGGACCCATATATGGGTATGGGTGTGTGAGTGTGTGAGTGTGAGTGTGAGTGTGAGTGTGAGTGTGAGTGTGAGTGTGTGTGTGAGTGTGTGTGTGTGTGTGTGTGTGTGTGTGTGTGTGTGTGTGTGTGTGTGTGTGTGTGTGTGTTTTTTTTTTAACATATATGGTTTGCTTACCTTTAATCAAACAGACACAAGATTGACATCCATCAACACCATATAGTCGACTGAAGCAGATAGTCAATGTGTGCATGAGATCGACTATCCAAGGGTAGGTGAAATATATTCCCTTTCCCCAGAGAATGTACAGTTTCAGAGTTAATATATATATATATATATATATATATATATATATATATATATATATATATACACTTACTAAGTTTAGCAGGGGGTGTGAGGTTCATACTCTGACATATGGGATGCAGGGAGGCTTGCCTCCTTGCAAAGACACTTGTTCTTGGTTTTTCTTGCCCTATGGTTAATCCTCAGAACTAGTACAGTACCTGTTGATGTTCTGTTTTTCATTGTTTTGACGATGACTTTATCAACATCGATCTTGTGTCTGTTTGATTACATTTTATATATGTGTGGGTTTGTGTGGGTAAACATATTTAGATGTTTAGATCTACACCTGTGTGTGTGTGTGTGTGTGTGTGTGTGTGTGTGTGTGTGTGTGAGAGAGAGACAGACTTTGGCTGTGTCAGAGTTGCATTCAGTATGTGCAGTATATGAAGTTTTTAGGTTTAATTGGTTCAGTTCTGAGCTCACTGCTGTTCATACAGGTGATGGACTACATTAGCAAACATGTTGGAGGGGACAGATAAATGAAGCTGCTGTATTCAGGCTGTGTCACACAACAAGCAGAACAGGAACTTAGGAACATTACAAATTATAGCAAAATGACACATTACTTCTACCTCTCTGAATCATAGCGGCAACAGATACATTTTAGTAATAGGCAACTCTGTTATCAGGAGCACTGGATCATCGCTGACAAAGCTGGACAAGGAGAGGGTTACAGTAAGTTGTCTTTCATTCAGCAGAATTCCTGATATTACAAGTGCACCTTAAAGCAAGTTGTCTTTCAGGCATCAGGATGCTTGTCACTACAAGGACTCTTAAGTACCCTAACTTCAAATAAAAATGGCACATGCCGGAGTGAGCAGCTTAAGGTATAAAACCCTAAGGTATATGCAGAGTGACATGTCAGAACTTCTCATACATGCTGCACTGGTCATGAGTGAAATCCTTCCTCCACCTTGAATTAAGCCTAGATATAAAGAGAAGATACTAGGTCTCAATAATTGACTAAATAGCTGATGTCAATCCAGGTGGATGCAGTATGTGTTAGCATGGGACAGGATACTTGGCAGTCCAGTTTGCTTCACTAAGAATGGCCTGCATCTCTCATTCAAAGGGTTACACATAATGGCTAAAACCTTTACTACTCATATAGTGCCATTTTAGGCAGAGTCCAGCTGACGGACATAAGTTCATAGTTCCATGGGTGTGTACTAGGCTAACTACCGCAAGGACCTTTTTAAGCTGAGCCATGCATCCCAAATCTCTGAGAAGTTCTTTTACTCTTGGTAAGTGTAAGCAGGGGCATGGGAAATGAAACATGTACAAGCAGGAGCCTAGGAGATGAACCATTTACAGACTGCCTGTGTTCAATAGATATATAGGTGCCAAAACAGGGATGAATTTCCTGTTCCCCATCCAGTTGTCCAAGTTGCACTTGAATTGGGTTAAGGAGGAACTCTGTTTCACATGGATGGAGAGCTTGTTCTAGAAAAGGGGTAGTATAAGGGATATATGCCTGTCTGTCCAGCAGGTCCTGTTTATATCACAGGCAAGGTTTAAGTCATTAGAATGGGTGATTCTGGTACTGTTTGTGGATATGCAGGAGGTCCATCAGGCTGGGGTCCCCCAATGCCTTGTATGCCAGGCACTTATCTCACCTCAGCAGCCTGCAGGATACAGAATACAGGGATAAGTCTCTGAGGTGGTCTGCAGACATCACTTACACCCTGTATGCTTTTAGTGAGGAACTTATGTTGCTGTTCTACTTGTTGGATGTGCCTAGTTAGGTACATACCAAAGGGGGCACTGTACTTAGTGAAAGATCTCATAAATGTTGGATACAGTGGAACAATGACCTCCCTGGACCTAGATGTCATACCATTGTTTATAAGTTGCACAACATAGAATGATTTCCTCACTACTGTTGACACATAATGGTCAAAAACTAGATTACAGTGTGTGTCCCCAAGTCCTTGACTGTTGTCAGTATAAGTACCAGAGATAGATGACTTCCAAAGGATACTATTATGTATTTCTTGACATTCAGTTTTAGTCCATGGTCTGACACAAGTTATATGTCTGCATCAGCCCTTTTTACAGAACATTAGTGTTGGTGAGGAATTCTATGACTACTTCTAATTTGCAATAGAATGCAAATTTAGTCAGCCACAGGCCCCCGACATTGGCCTTGACTATAGTGAAGTAAATGCCAAAAATAAACAGTCCCAGGACTGATCCCTGAGGAACTCCACTTGTGATAGGTCTCTTTGAAGAGGGGACTCCCCAATTGTAAGTTCCTGGATCCTGTCTGTGAGCCAGCTATTTATCCACTGAGTGACATAAGTTGGTTTATACTTAACCTTTTAAGTTTGGCAACAATGTCTGAGTGGTATAGTGTGGCAAATGCCTTGACCAGGTCAAGGTAGGCAATGTTTGCCATTTTGCCCTCATCCATTGCTTTGGTGACATTCTCAAAGAAGTTCACCAGGTTGAGTAGGCATGACCTGTCCATAATGAAATCAAATTGGGTTGGCTCCCTTGATGAAACCAAATTGGGTTGGGTCAAGTGCTGGGAGGTTTACTATGCCATTGCTGATCATTTCCATGATAATTCTTTCCATGGCTTTCCATATGATACTAGTGAGACTTATGGGTCTACAGTTTCCAGGATCTGCAAATGGCCCTCCATTGTGCAGAGGGATAACTGCTGCTGTTCTCCATTCGTGAGACATGAAACCTGTTTGGAAGCTACAGTTAAATAACAATTTCAAAGGGCCTACTAGGTCATATTTCATGCTGTGTAGAAAGCATTGTGGGATATTGTCCAGGCTCATCAATGCAGTGTTCTTGGACTTCAAGACAGTACTGAGCACCTGCTCACTAGTAATATTAGGCAGATTTATATTTGATGGTATTTACAAGGGGAGTTTCAGGGGGAGAGAGGGGTAAAGTTAGAACTTAAGCTAGAACTTAATTTGTCTGCCAACAGGTTTGCTATATCTTCTGGTTCAGTACAGGTCCATTAACAATGAGCTCTGTACACAATTGTGTATTACCTTTGAGGTTGCTGACATAGCTAAAGAATGCCTTCTGGTTGCCCTTGGCCTAACATTTGACTTTGGCTATTTGTCCTTTGTTTGTTTAGTTTAATGAGAGTGCTTTTATCCTGCTGGGTGCTACACATCCTAGTTTTTGCCATGATTTTCTTCCTTATGTTATTCAGCCCATTGATGTTGTGATTCCACCAGGATGGCTTGTTTTTTGAGTTAGATATGTATTTTGTTTCCTGGTGGGTACAGCTGCCTCTCTGCAGCTATTAACATACTTGTATAGGGTTTCTGTGAACAGCTCTGCATAGGCAGCAGTGTTCTCACTTTATGGGGGGTTGAAATTTTGCCAGTTTATCACTTGATAGTAGGAAGTTAACCTTAGACCAGTTCCTGATCATTTCAGTGTTAGCTGGGGTTCTGGGTTTTATTTTTGTTTCAAAGGAGACCTTTTTGTGGTCTGCCCTAAACAGAGAAGACATTACACTAGAGGGTATGCAGCACTTCCCTATATTAGTGAGGACCAGATCCAGTATGTTTACAACCTGATCAGCATATTGACAACCTGGCCCAAAGAGTTTGTGTTTACAAAATCCAGGAATCTCTGTGCCGTCAAGATTGGTGTCATATATGATTGCCAGTTAATAGTGGGGTAATTAAAGTCGCTCATGAATATGGTATTGGGCTGAATGGTGAGTGTTTCCAATAAGCTTAAATTCATATTATGGGTTTCCTGAGTCATAGACAGGGATCTGGAGCTTGCAAGGAAGTGTTATGGGATTTTGCCTTTGGTGATTTGAACATGGAGAAACTTAAGTGTATTGCTCTGTTTGACCAGCCTTGAGGTATATTTATTTATGATGTAAATTGAGACAGCTCCGCATTTAGACCCTGTATGTGTAGTAGCTGGTCTAAATGTGTGGAAGGCATTACAGCCTTGCACTACCTGTATGCTTTCTATGGCTTTAAACCTTGTCTCAGTGACTGCACATTTGTCAGCACTCTCTAGGGTGAGGAGAGTTTGTAGATTGTGGAGTTTTTTTGTTTAGACTCCTGGCACTGAGCAGAAACACCTTTGGATTTTCTTTGTTTTGATTTTCTATGTCAGAAGGGCTTTTAGTGTGGCATTGCCTATAAAAAGACACTGTGGGGGGACAATGTTTTAGCCAATATTTGAAAGCCTAGAGGAGAGAGGGACAGACCTTCCCTGGTAAAGCAGCATGGTCTGCTGACCATCTCCTTCCATTCTTACAAATATTCCACCCCTTTAGAATGACCAGAAACTGAGCCAATTACTAAAGTCAGGCATCTTCTGTTTGTATTTTGGCATCATCCTTGGAGAAGGTAAAACAAAGCCATTGTTAGGCTTTCTGGTGATCAACAGTCTCGTTAATAATTTATTTATTTATTTTATTTTATTTTATTTTACATTTGTTGACCAGGCTAGTCTTGCTGGAGATATTTCCATTTTCAGTAGAGGCCCGGAATAATAGTATAGAAAATACAAAGCAATAAGAGGCAGTGAGGAAGGAATTAACATAACATTGTACAGTAAACCATCAGGATTAACAAATTACATAACATTTGTTGCCAGAGTAGTAATTTAAAGAAAGAGTGAGAAGTGAGGTTACAAGCTAGGAGTATAGTATTAGTCAGGGTTGCAGCAAGGGCATAACCAGTGGGTTTTTAGGTAATTTTTAAGATTATGTTTGAAGAGGGGAAAGGAGGAAATTGATGTTAGGTTGGGTGGCAGCATGTTCCATTGCTTACCAGTGGTGATGGAGAACAAGGAGTCACCAGCCAAGTTGTTAGATTTGGATATATAAGATAGGAGTTTATTAGAGGAGCGTAGGGAATGAAGATTATTATAGGGTGTTATAAGATTGTTTAGTGTAGGTGTGTTGTTAGGTAGGTAGAAGATTTTATGAGCAATTGTTAGTTGAGAGAGTAGCAGAGCATTTTGCAGTTCAAGCCAGTCTAGCTGATGTAGATTAATGCAGTGATGGGTTCTATAGGGCTTACCAGTTACAAACCTTGCAATACTGTTGTAGGCTTTGGTAAGTTTGTTGAGATTGTTTTGTTTTAAATTAGTATAAATGGGAGAGAGTAAATGAGAATGGGCTACTGTAGTTCTGAGGTAAGGAAGGATACAAGGAGCCTAATTTTCTGTTAACGGACTTAATGGTGTTATTAATATGATTGTCAAAAGTGAGTTTATTGTCTATTGTAACTCCTAATAACTTACAGGTCAGCTCAGGTGATCTAAGGGTTCCATTACTCGCTAGGATGGAGAAGTGTATGGGAGGGGTCTTGTTGTTAGGAGTAATCAGAAGTAATTTGTTTTTTTTGGCATTCAAGAGTAGGCACCGGTTTTGGAACCATGTTTCTACTATGGAGAAGACAGTTTGGCTTAGAGATTGAAGTTCAGGGAGAGATTTTGCAGAACAGATGATAGTAGAATCATCAGCATACTGTATGCAGGTGGATTGAGGAATAGCTACATGAAGATCATTTATGAAAAGAGAGAAGAGAAGGGGTCCTAGAATAGAGCCTTGAGGGACTTCTAGTAATACAGGGAGATATGAAGACAAGTGATTTTTCCACAAAACAGCTTGTTTTCGGTTGCTGAGGTAAGACTTGAACCAAAGGATAGAATTAGTATCCAGAGAGAGGGATTGTAGGAGTGATTGACCATGTCATAGGCTTTGACAGGTCAATGAAGAGTGCAGAGTGGTGCTGTGAAAGGGTCTAAAGCCATGTTGGCAGCTGGACAGGATGTTATTTTTGGTTAGGTAGTCTATTAGCTGATGATGGATACATTTCTCCATGATCTTAGCTAAAGGTGAGAGTAGTGCTATATATATATATATATATATATATATATATATATATATAGAGATTTTCCAAAGATTTTAATAAGAATAGATATAGGATAAGCAATTGCTCTGGCTGCAAGTTGAAGGTATTCAGCTGGTAGATTATCATCAGAGGGTGTACAGGGTTTTAGCTTGTGGATTAGTCCCTATGCTCCTTCTATGACCAGGAGCAAAACAGAAACACAAATTAAAAGTGCAAGGTAGATTGGAACGGGGTGGCCACTTTGTATTCTGGTTCACTGGAAGTGAGTGGGATGGCCAATAAATTTAAATAGTTGAAGGGGAGTGATTTCACAAAATGATAATTTTGTGCTTATTGACAATACCCAATGAAAGAAGAGAAGGAAGGAAATATGAGGTCAAATTAGCATAAGGGGTGGGAAACTAGAGAGACAGTTGAGTTTAAAAACACATGAGTACCAGGGTGGGAGAAAATTTAACTTGTGTGTGACTCAAGAGCTGCAGCTGTGGTCTTTTTCTTAGTGTAAATATGCAGTTGAAAGCAGACTACAAGTACAATACAATATAAAGAAAATGCACCATAATACATAAACGAGAAGAGGGCAATGAAGTAATACAAATTACAACAAAGCAAAAACAAACTAACCTTTCCCTCACGCAATCTATGACAGAATCTATGTGAGCTTTTCCTGCCTAGATTTGGAATGTCTTTTGTAGCTCTCCTGAAATGAGCATTACAAATCTTTCCATCAGGTAAAGTGGCTGTATATCATATAGCTGGGATAACATGACCTATATAACAACAACCAGACCAGTCTGTTGGTAACTAGGGATATGTTGGTCTTTGTAGATGCAATAGTTATTCATGTAATGGTGCCACACCCAACCCTCCAGCCTCATTATAAATTTTCCAAGTGAAATAGCAAATGCCATTTCCAATAAAAAGAGTCCATTTTTACTTTTAATAGTCATTGATAGTTGAAGTGGTACTACTGAATGGGGGTAGAGTTATGCTTAGCTTTTCGGTTTCTAATGAGAAAAGTAGTGCAAGATGCTGAACGGAGTTCTGTATCATTCACTGGTACTGGAATTAATGGAATAACCCCATCATGTGCAGTAGGTATACATGCACAAACCTAATAGTCATTAACATTAACATTCTTGGCATATGTTTATAAGGCAGCAGAAAAAGTACTGAATTTATGATGCCAATCAGGTGTTCTTGATTTAATTCTGACCAAACATCTGTCTCTATTTTTAGTGATATGCGTATCTCTAATAAGAAATTATTCAGTACTTACAATTCCAATGGTTGCAGATGACAATGTACTCACAGTTCTGGATGACAAAAGTAAGTGAAATAAAATAATAATGAAAATCATAGTAGTTGTTCCGATAATGGATCCATATGAAAATCGAGCTGATTGGTGCTGGAGAGGCCTTTGAAGAAATAAACCATGGATGTTGCATTGTTCATTTGTACGTCATATAAAGTCAATTTCCAAATAAACTCTGGCTGGAAATGTTTGTTGCTTTTAATTCCAAAAACAATTTTTGTTACTTGATGCATTATCTGGTCCATTGTCCAAAAAGCATAATGACTCTGTTTGTTTCAGAAACAAGGAAAAATAATATTGATGTTGAAGAAGAAGAAGAGTCACAAAATTTTATTTCTGAGCAAGATGATATTATGGAGACACTCAATTTCACCTCTGGATTTGATTTGAATGGCAAATCACTCAACATCACTTCTGGAATTGATCCAGATGGCAAAGTGAAAAAGTTTTTAGTCTTCATTTCTGGATGCAATAGTTTCCCTAGTTTTTCAACTGGTTGATTTGCAATAGGCACTGCTGTTTCACAAGGGATGATGTTGATGGCATCTTGACTGCACTCATTATGAAGAAGGGTCTTCTTGACATGTGACACATGGATCCAGGTGGGCAGTCCATTGCATCGGATGGAAGTAGTGGTTGCAAGCAAAATCAGGTAGGGTCCTTTCCTTCTGGGCCACAAAGAATGCTTTTGAGAGGAAGATTTAATGTAGATAAAATCTCCTGGTTGTAGGTCATGATGGTCATTCACTGCAAGCTTAGATCCTCAGAAAATCTTATAGTAGTCCTGCAAAACAGAACAGAGTGACTTAGAATACAGTAAAACAGATTCATGCACATTTTGGAACTCCATATGTTTAGGTAGAGTTGTAGTAGGCATTCTCAAGAGTCTTCCCATGAGAATTTCATGAGGGGATGACTTCTTAGTCGTACTAATTAATCTCTGCATACTGAATGATTAAAACTAAAAGTAACACTTCTAGCCATTTAAGGCCATTCTCTTCACACAACATAGCAAGCCAGGTCTTTATAGTCTGATTTGCCCAGTCCACAATTCCTGAAGCTTGTGGTCTATATGGACAATGGTATTGCATTTTGATATTCAAGGTTTTACTGATCTGTTGTGAGGTATTGCAAGCTGTACCAGGAGAAGTAAGACAGTGTATGCATGGCATATGCCACCAAATCTGGCTGAAGTCTTATAAATAAACATGTCATTTGACTGTCACATTGATTTGTACAAATGTTTGCATTAAAAATTTATTTGTAAAAGTTGTTTATGTTACAAATGCTGCTATAGAATCTTAACAGAGTTCTGAAAGTGAATTGTGCCACAGTCAGGTGACAAGATGTGATGTCATTCTATAACCAGCTATAACCATTCTGTAACAGAACTCTGGCAGCAGCAGTTTGTTGTTTGTTTTTCTTTTTCTTTTAAATCTGATATAAAAGATCTATGTTAGTTTTCACAGTTCAGTATTTGTTCAGTTGTTTGTTATTTCTGGCAGTGTGTAGTATATCATATTGCCTTCTGGAAGTGAGCATCTCATCAGCACATCTTGCCTTAAGATACTCAGTGAGTTAACTAGGGACAGTTTCTCTTTGGTTCAGTTAGGAAAAGTACTGTGAGATTAGTTTAGTATTATTTCTTTTTCTGCATCTGTGAGATTCTATCCAACTGTGTTATTTTTATGTTCCTGTTTCTAAAAACTTTTACTGTAACTAAATATTAAGTATTCTCCTGTTTTCTGTTTTATTATCCATTATTAAATATTCTTATACCGTTTCATTGTGGCTGGTCTTTTAGTGTATACTGTTTTACAATTTGAGAGAACTTTTGCATATTTAGTGACAGTGTGGCCACTCCAATAAGCCTTACTGCTTCGGTCACACTCTACCATTTATGTCAGTATTAACTTGACACATTCTAATTGGTTACCCTTTGCAACAGCCTTAGAGTATTTGGCTGGTGGTAGCAATTTACCTTGTAGTCTGAAGAGAGAAGACACAGCTAGTGAATCTGTGTGAGCCTTTCCCATGTGTGTGTGTGTGTGTGTGTGTGTGTGTGTGTGTGTGTGTGTGTGTGTGTGTGTGTGTGTGTGTGTGTGTGTGTGTGTGTGCATGTGTATGTGTATGTGTGTGTGTGTGTGTGTGTGTGTGTGTGTGTGTGTGTGTGTGTGTGTGTGTGTGTGTGTGTGTGTAAAATCAGATATTAAAGTGTGTGTGTGTCAGATACCTGGAACTGGGACACAGTGCTCCAAGGTGGGTTTTGTTTGGGATCTGGACAGACAGAGAGTCTAGTCCTAGGGCAGTGTGTTCCCTGTGTGCTTTTAGGGAAATTGTGTTTGATGCACAGAGCTGCATTTGAAATACTGTGTAAATCCATTCCTATTCCTGTTTTTAGTGACTGCCTCTCACTGATGTCAGTGGTGAGGTTTGGGGCTCCTTCATTGCTGGCCTGGGGAAAGAGGGGCTGTCACATATTGGTGTTAGAGCAGTGGGATATTAATTGAACTTCAGCAGCCTGTAAGCAGTTGTCACTGAAGGGATGTGTACTCTCAACAGCCACAAGGTAAACATTCAGAGTTTCAGTTTTACAACAGTTTTATTTATTTTCTATTATTCAGGGAAGCAGGCAAAGATATCAGCAGAGGACTATAGCAAGCTGACAAAGCACCAGTTGGAAAAGGTGTGCAAAGCCAAAGGACTAGTCCATGCCAACCTGACTAAAGAGGATATGATTTCAGCCTTACTAGCAGCTGTAGCATAGTCTAGCAACCAGGGAGATAGCCAGTCTAGTGATGGGGACGTGCACCCTATGGAAATAGGACAGTTCACCTTTTCCTTAGTGGACTTAAAAATCCATCTGGAGTGAAACAGACTTGAACTGGAGACCAAGAGAGACTGCAACAATTGGAGGCTGAAGAAAAGGAGAAGCAGCATCAGCATGAACAGCGATATTTGGAGACCGAATAGATACTGCAACTGGAAGCCAAATGTTTGGAGGCTGAAGAAATGGAGAAGAAGCATCAGTATGAACTGGAAGCCAAACGTTTGGAGACCAAAGAGAAACTGAAGTTTGGAGACCAAAGAGAAAGACTGCAACTGGAAGCCAAACATTTGGAGGCTGAAGAAAAGGAGAAACAGCATCAGTATGAAAAGGAGATACTGACTCTTCAACAGGGTCATGGAGGTAATGGGGAAGGAAGTAACTGAACCCCAGAAGCAATAACGGTCAGTAAATTTCTTCCACAATTTAAAGATGATACTGATTTTGATAGTATTATTCATACATTTCAAAGGGGATGTAAAGAGAATGATGTTGACCAAAAGTTCTGGATACAGTTCCTGACCCCCTTTCTCCATGATAAAGATGTAACTGCTCTTTCTAAATTATCTGATACTGACTGTTTAAATTATGAAAAAGTCAATGTTTACTAGCCTGTTTTAAGTTAACACGTCAAGCTTACAGAAAAAAGTTTCATGAGCATAGACCCAAGGCAGATGAAAGCATATGTGATTATATTGCTGAGTTAAGCACTTACTTTCATAGGTGAATTAGTGGATGTCAAGCCACCACTTTTAAAAGGCTGGCAGACATTTTGGTGAGGGAACAAGCCTTTATCACTTTGTCTGAGAACATGAGAATCTGGTTGACAGATCGAGAATGTAATGCTGCAGATGAGCTGGGGAGAAAAGGGGATCGCTACTCAGCAAACAAGGCATCACTGCACAAGAAGGGGATACCCAGTACTACACATGTATATGAGGGAACACGTGGTGGGCAGCCTAAATCACCCCAACAGAGTCTACCAGTAACAGGGAAGCCACTAGTTCAGGTACACAGCCAGGATCAATGGTTAGAGGTTATAAATGTAACCAGAAGGGGCATGTAGCATACAAATGTCCATTGAAGCAAGGCTGGGAACAAAAGGGAGGGAATAACAAGATTGTCAGTAGTACGTTGTCTGGAGACAACAGGGGTACCAAACTATCACTGGAGATTGTATCCTATCTTAGTGGTGGAAAACAGGCCACTGCTAAGAGAGACATAGCCTCTGACATAACCATTCTGAAACCTGCAGTGGTTAAAGAAGAGCAGTACTTTCTTGGGCAGTCCACACCAGTTAGAACTTTAGGAGGGACCCCATTCCAAATACCTTTGGCCAGGGTTCACCTTGACCAGGAGGGTGGAAAAGGGAACAAGCATGTAGTTGTGTTTGAGGATATCCCTGCAGATGTCTTAATAGGGAATGATTTTGATAATGTAGTACCTTGTGTGCATGCAGTTACATGCAGTCAGGCTTGGAGACAGATAGGCCTGGCAGCCCGGAGGGGGACCCAGACAGACCCCATGCCTGAATCTGGATTTGGTGATGTGGTTATTTCAGGGAGGGAGCTATCTAGTAGCAGTGAGGCTGAAGGTGAACCACAACTGCTGGTTGGTTTTGATGTTCCTGTGAACAAGGAGACTGCAAGGACAGAGGTGAATGGTAGCACCCAAGCTGACAGGGAGACACTGTTTCAGACGATACTAGGCATCCTGTGGAAGGGGAGCTAGGTGAAGTTACAAAGAAAGAGTTGAGACAGGCCAGCTTTTGGATCCTACTTTATGTGACTTGAGGGAGGTAGCCAAGGTGGCACCTGATGCTCAAGGAAAAGAGGAGTCTGTGCACTGGAACAAAGGGTTACTGTGCATAGAGTGGACCCCTGAGGGAGGGCTCGAGGTGAGGTAATACAGTAGTTGGTAGTGCCCAGAACCTACCATCTGGCACTTCTAGCCATAGTCCATGATATTCCTTTTGCAGGTCATATGGGTATAAAGTGTACCTAGAGTAATATTATGCAGAATTGTATTGGCCTGGGATTGCAAAGGATGGAACAGAGCACTGCAGGTTCTGTGAGCAGTGGCAAGAGGTAGGCAAGGCAGGAGACAAGGCCAAAGTTCCATTGATGTCTTTGCCTTTGACTAAGGAGCCATTTCAGAGGGTAGCTATGGGTATTGTGGGACCTCTGAGTGCCCCAACTTTCACAGGGAAGAAGTATAACTTGATGGGAGTAGATTATGCTACTAGATGTCCTGAGGTGGTGACTCTGGCCTCCATCAAAGCAGAGAAAATGGCAAATGCTTCATTAGAGATTTTCAGCAGGGTAGGTTTCTCAAGAGAAATACTGACTGAAATATGTGGCAATTACATGTCAGACCTTCTGGCTTGTCTGTGGAATCATGTGATGAAGCACCTAAAGACCATCCCCTACCACCCCCAGACTAATGGTCTTGTGTAGAGGTTAAACTCTCCACCAAAGATCATGCTATGGGCATTTGCAGACCAGTTTAAGAGAGAGTGGGACAAATATTTGCTCCATTGACTATTTGCATAGAGTGAGGTACCCCAGGAATCCACAGGTTTTTCACTCTTTGAGTTACGGTATGGGGCATAGGATGACAGGGCCTTTAGATTTGATTTGTGATGAGTGGGAAGGTGATTGTGAATCCCACAAGGAGTCTGTTGTGGCCTATATCCTAAACCTGAGGACAAGGCTTAGGGAGCTCATGGGTTTAGCTCAGGAGAACCTGGCAGCAGCTCAAAAGCAGAAAATGTTTTGGTATGACAGTAAGGCTCAAGTCTGAGAGTATGCTGTGGGACAACAGGGTATGGTGCTCAATCCTGTCAGACAAAATAAGCTACAGGCAGTTTGGGAGGGAACCTTCAAACTGGTAAGGAAGGTCATTGACAATTATATGGTAGGCGGGGGCACAAATTGCACTATGTTAACACAATAAAGCCTCAGCATGTGAGGGAGGTCCTGGGCAGACTACAAAGGGCAGGGTTGACCATTAATACCAATAAGTGTCAAGTGGATATGGCAGAGGTCTGCTACCTTGGACATATTCTGGTGAGTAGTATGATTAGGCCAGAATCTGCTATGGTTGAAGCTATTCAGGTGTGGCCTTCCCCTATTACCAAAAAGCAAGTGAAGGCATTATTGAGGACAGTGGGGTGCTATAGAAAGTTTGTTCTCAGTGATAGTACAATAGTTGGTTCCCTCACAGACCTGACAAGGAAAAAAGAAAAACAGACCAACTAAGGTAGTATGGACCTCAGCCTATGAGCAGGCATTCCAAAAGCTTAAAGGGGCTTTGGGAGGACCCCCTGTATTAACCAGTCCAATGTTAATGTGTTCCCAGACAGGCCCCACACAAGCAATATTTTTCTAGGATCACTTCAAAAACTAGCTTGAGTCTTCAAAGGGGGAGGAGATGTGACGTTGCGAGGTATCCAAAAAAATCCAAAAAAAAAAATCAAGAAATAGAAACACTTAAACAAAGTTTTCAGGTTTTACCCTTCTTCAGTGTTTGAATCACATAACAAATCAGTTAAAGTTATATCAAATACAATTGAATCATATGACACAGCCAACCAATGATAATTACGGCATGTATAAAAACATTTAAAACTATACCATCCCCATATACATGAAAAACTTGTTACAATATTTTATTAAAAATTAGATAAGTTTTGTTTTAAATATGAGTGATGTATATAGGGATAGTATAGTTTAAAATATTTTTATACATGCTTTAATTATCATTGGTTGGCTATGTCATATGATTAAATTGTATTTGATATAAATTTAACTTATTTGTTATGTGATTCAAACACTGAAAAATGGTAAAACCCGAAAGCTTTGTTGTTTATTAAAGCCTTTCTATTTCTTGATTTGTTTTTCTGGATTCTTCTAACTTTATTCAGATATAGTTAACTGCAGCCAGTTCTGTGTAATATTTTGTATGTTGTGAGGTATTGCCAGGTGTACCAGGAGAAGTAAGACAGTACATGTGTGGCATATGCCAGCATGGCTGGCTGAAGTTTTGTAAATAAACTTATGTCATTGGACTGCCACATTGGTTTTTACAGATGTTTGTATTCAAAATGTATTTGTAAAAGTTGCTTATGTTAAAAATGCTGCTACAGAATCTTAACAGAGTTCTGAAAGTTAATTGTGCCAGAGTCAAGTGACTTGATGTGATGTCATTCTATAACCAACTATAACCATTCTATAATAGAACTCTGGCAGCAGCAGTTTGTTGTTTGTTTTTGTTCTTCTTTGGAATCTGATATAAAAGATCTATGTCGTTGTCACAGTTCAGTAGTTCAGTTGTTATTTCTGGAAGTGTGTAGTATATCATCTGGCCTTGTAGAATTCAGAATCTCAGCAGTACATCTTGCCTTGTGATACTAAATGAGTTAACTAGGGACAGTTTCTCTTTAGTTCATTTAGGAAAAGTACAGTGAGATTAGTTTAGTATTATTTATTTTTCTGCATCTGGAGTCTGTCCAACTGTGTTATTTTTTATATTTCCTGTGACTAAAAACTCTGTTGTTTACTGTAACTAAATATTAACCATTCTCCTGTTTTCTATTTTATTATCCATTATTAAATATTGTTATACCTTTTCATTGTGGCTGGTCTTTTAGTGTATACTTTTTCAACTTGAGAGAACTTGCACATATTTTAGTGACACTCCAATAAGTCTTACTGATTCAGTTACACTCTACCATTTATATCAGTATTAATTTGACACAGAACAATTGGTTACTCTTTGCAAGAGCCTTAGAGTATTTGGCTGGTGGCAGCAATCTACCCTGTAGTCTGGAGAGAGAGGACACAGCTAGTGAATCTGTGTCAGCCTTTCCCAGATGTGTGTGTGTGTGTGTATGTGTGTGTGTGTGTGTGTGTGTGTGTGTGTGTGTGTGTGTGTGTGTGTGTGTGTGTGTGTGTGTGTGTGTGTGTGTGTGTGTGTGTGAAGTTGGATATTCAAGTGTTTGTGCTCCAAGGTGGGTTTTGTTTGGGATGTGGATAGACAGAGAGTCCAGTCCCAGTACAGCATGTTCCCTGCATGCTCTTGGAGGAAATTGTGCTTGACACAGTGAGCTGCATTTGAAATACTGTGTAAATCCATTTCTATTCCTGTTTTTAGTGACTGCCTCTCACAGGTGTCAAGGTTGACGATTAAGGGGATTCCTTGACTGTTGGCCCAGGGTAAAGAGGGGCCATCACATATTGTATTACTCTGATCTGACTGATTAAAAGAAGGAATACCAAATATTTTTATCAATTCCTGAAGGTGCTTTTTAGCTACAGTGTTTGCATCATTTCTTGTACAAGGATAAGCTTCTACCCATCCAGAAAAATAATCAACAATGACAAGTACATACTTAAACTTTTGTATTTGTGGTAGTTCAATAAAGTCCTAGTGAATGCTACAAAATGCCCCCCACAGCTTTTTTCAAAGTTTGTGTGGGTGCTGGGACAGTCTGACACATGTTCTAAATGTTGACTGACTTCTGATGATGATGGGTGGCACACTAATCAAATGAAAATGTGGTACCCTGTAACCAAATGAGTTAAATTTTGTGTAGCTACTAGCCTGCCATCTGGGTGGAGCCACAAAATGTCTGGAAAATGGTTCCGCCCATCACTGATCCACCTCACCCTTTCAGTGCCATCAGTTTGGTTCTCAAAAGATAACAATTCCTCTAAAGAAATAGTGGTGTTAGTATCACAAAATTGCTGCAGAAATGAAGCCTGAAATAGGTAAAACTGTGAAGGTTGTCTTGTCATCATAACAGCAAAGCTGTTGCCTTTGGAAATGTAAGAATAATTTCTGTGTGTGGCACATTTAACCACAGCAAGTTTTGTTGGTAATAGTAATGCATTCAACAGTTCATGAACAAAAATAGCAGTTTTAATAACTGTTCCTGCTGTAGTCAAATATCCTCTTTCTCTCCAGTGTCCCAAAATCATGAACTACCTAAAAAGCATAATGCAAGCCTGTGAAAATTGTAACTGTTTTGTCCTTTGCCAACTCACAGGCTTAATGAATAGCTACAAGTTCACATATTTGAACAGACACATTTCCGTTTAATTGTCCTACTAACAAAATTCTGTCCTGGGTACAAACAAAAGAGGCTGCTACTAATATTGTGTCCTCTGAGCATAGGAATCGACAAAAAGATGCAATTCAAGATTCAGTAATGGAAACATCTTTTAAGTGTGATCTAGAAGGAAGCACAAAGTTAACTGTAACACAATTATGGAGTTTTACTTTGTCAGCTGTGGGAGTTAACAAAGCAGGACTATGTGGTGGAAATCAAACAATCTGTAAAGAAGGGTTATTAAGTAAAGACAACTCGTATTTAACTAAGGAAATACCTCAGTATCCAACAGTGGTAACGAATAACAAAAACAAAAAAACACGTGTAGTGCCAACCAGCAAAAGAAATACAGGAATTTAGCATGCAAAATACTTTATACTCCACTTTTGTCTCTTGACCTCTTCAGAATAAAATATTCAAAAACTTTTGCCACTATGTACAACAATTAACCAATCAAAAGATTAAAATAATTGACACCAATTAAGCAATAACTAGCAATATAAAACATTTAACATTTTGTATGCTAAACTCAAA
The DNA here is from genome assembly GCF_019279795.1 of Protopterus annectens. NCBI lineage: Eukaryota > Metazoa > Chordata > Ceratodontiformes > Protopteridae > Protopterus > Protopterus annectens. The sequence continues at coordinate 512,033,506 of NC_056751.1, read as the reverse complement.
TACAGAAACACTAAAAATAAACATTTTGTTGTGTACAACCTCCTATCTTTTAAAAAAAATTAATATTGATCATATCAATGAGCCCAGGAAATGTATCTGCCCCCATTCATAGCTGCCATAAAGTTTCTTTCTTCTCCAAAAAATTCTTGAAATCACCCCCTCTAAAATCAACAAACCCTTGTGCTATAAAGGAGAAAAGAAACTTTTTATATCTATCACATTCAATATTGTGGTTAAAAAAAGTGCATTCTTTACATCTTTCTTTTTAATACTATAAAAAATGTTCCCTGATTCCTTAATGCAGTGCATACAAAAGGTTAAATGTTGTATTATATTATTGCTTAATTGGTGTCAGTTATTGTAATGTTTTGATTGGTGAATTGTATATATTGGCAAAAGTTTGAGTATTTTATTCTGAAGAAGTCAAGAGACGAAAGCTGAGAATAAAGTATTTTTCATGCTAAATTCTTGTGTTTATTTTGTTGGTTGGCACTGTACATGCTCTTTACAATTCATATTTGGACAATCGTGCTGCAGAGAAATATTGTGAAAAGGCCTTTACTAACAATGCCTCTGCAGAATGTGGAACTACTACATAGGTCTTGTGCCTGAGAGTCAGAGCAGCCACCATTTCTACCAAGTGTGCTGTCAAGGCCACCACCCTAAGGCAGTGGGGACGGCTGCTGCTATAGGATCAAGATTTGTGCTAAAATAATAAGTCAAAAACGCCATTTCTACATTGTGCTAATAATCCTAGTACTTCTTTACTTGTTTCACAACAAAACAAGAAATATTTTTTTGAATAGTCTGATAATTCAAGTGCAGGAGAGTTTGAAAGTATGCTTTTAATTGAATAAAAACTTAATCGTGGTAGTCTTGCCAGGATAAAGTTTCAGGGGTTATTTTTCTTTAGTAATACTAGTAATGGTTTTACTACTTCTGCAAAATTAGACACCCATGGTCAACAATAACCTGATAGTTCCAGGAAAGCCTGTCATTTTTTAATGCAGCGGGGCATAGTGCAGCTTGCATTTCAGGAATGAGTGAAGGCAAAATGTGTCTATAACCTTCTGAAATAAGCTGTCCTAAATATTAAACTTGAGATTTCCAACTGCCGTTTGTCCTTGCTGACTTTAAATCCTAATTCTGCTACTATGGTTAAAAAAAGAAAGTATCCTGTTTGCAGTCATGAGAAGATTTGGAAGTTGAAAGTAAATTATCTACACACTGGATTACTGCAGAACCACGTGGAAATTCAGTCTTCTTTAATTGTTTCTTCATTTAACTAAAGAAAAACTGTTGTCCCCTATATGTAAATGCAAACAGATACTATATATATGGGTGAATAGGAATAGAAAAGAAGCCAGAAGGGATATCTATCACTGTGAACATAGTGGCATTATATGGGATAGAACTTAGTATCATAACAGAGTTAGGAACTATGGATAAAAGTTGGTATTACTACTACGTTAACTGCTCCTAAATCTTGTACAAATATACTAGTCTTTTTTCCTGGTTTCTTGACTGGTAAGATAAGTGTAGGGTTACCACCTGTCCCACTTTGTGAGGGACAATCCCTGTTTGGGCAGTTGTGTCCTGTAATGAAATAGAAAACAAATGGCAAATGTCCTGAGATTTTTGGACAAACATATTTCATATATTTTATGTAATAGTGTCATAAAACAGTTATTCTCTATCTGAAACACCTACATGTTATAAGAAACAGAATAAGCAACTAAAATCTTACAAGAATAAGCTTTTATTTAGCCAAAAAAGTGAAGTTCTGTCCTTTGTACTGGCCGTGGGTATGTTTTGCCCTGCAAAGTCTGACTTCTGTACCAACAATGTCCCACTTTGGGCATCTGAAAAGGTGGCAACCCTAGATAGGTGTGTTACATGGGCTTTGATTCTGGACTATTATACCTTGCTGAAGTAATGCAGAAATGACAGATTTGATATGGAAATTCCATGGGCAGGCACTCACAAGGTTTCATGACTTGCACAAGTTACACATCTTTGTATGAGCCCTACCTCATTTCATAGATAGTTCAGTGCTGTGCAGGAATTACTTCTAATTCCTCCTGTGACAAAGGCAGATCCTGCCAGCACAGTCATCTGGAATTTTGTAATAATTATATGTCATTTGTGAATATCGATGTGATTTATATAAAATACTTATGTTACAACTGTATTAGAACTGTATGTTATGTACATATCAAACTTACAGACGTGTGTTGAAAAAAGGTTTTTGCAAAGTGCTTGAAATGTATCCACAGTGTGCCCTACTGGAATAGAACAGAAATGTACATGCACTATTGCAGCTGTTTAAGTGTAAATATTTTAACAGTAGAAACTGGAACACAGGAGGTTAACTTCAGTCCAGCAAGACTTCAGAAATATAGCTGAAATTAAATTACTTTATGGCAGCAAGAGACAGGATGTCTATACTAAGGAGCTCTCTCTGTTGTCTTTAAGGAGAAATAATTACTAGGCTTGATATATGGAAGGATGTAATTGTTTTATGACTTCCAGCATGTACCAAAGATATGAGGTTTATGTATTTTCACAGGTAGATGCTAAATACTGCCAGATTCCAGCAGTGGGGGTTTCACTTGGGATAGAGTCAGATGACAAGAAATTATGTCCTTCTGTAAGCTATCCCAGCAGTAATAGTTGAGATATTAATTTAGAAAGTCTCTTAGAGAGACAAATCTGTCTTGGACCTGGCAACAACTAGAAGATCCATTCACCACACATCTGCCTTGCTCTTAAGTAAGGGTATAGCAACTCTTTTAGATAAAGTCAGGAATATAGCAAAGTTTAGTTTAGATATTTTCTTTGAGACTGTCCTCCAAGGTAATTTTAAATATTTCCCATGGTTTTAAACTCTGATGTCACTGTGGATATATATTTAGTATTGTCTTGTTCTTTTATTATTTATTATTAAATATATTTAAACCTTTCATTGTGGCTGATCTAAGTAGAGACATTTAATTTTTGAAAGTACTTGCATATTTATTTGGTGACACTGTGGGCCACTCCTAATAGCCTTGTTCTTGGTCAAACTACCATTTGTATTAATATTAATATTACACAGTAAGATTGGACATCCTTTGTTAAGGCCTTAAAGTAGCTGATAAGGAGTTTGTTGGTGGCAGTGATAACTACCTTATAGTCTGGGCAAAAGGGGGCATAACTAGAAAACCTGCGCCAGCCTTTCCCAGGTGTGTGTGTGTGTGTGTGTGTGTGTGTGTGTGTGTGTGTGTGTGTGTGTGTGTGTGTGTGTGTATGTGTGTGTGTGTGTGTGTGTGTGTGTGTGTGTGTGTGTGTGTGTGTGTGCGTGTGTGTGTGTGTGTGTAAATCAAACCTCAAAGAGTGCGAGTGTCAGCTAAATGGGAAGGAACACGAATCACTGGTTGGACAGAAAGGGTACTGGAGGTCTTGGCTTGGCCACTCAGCTGATATATCAACTCTATAGGTGTGCCAGTGGGGAGTCTTATTGGGGAGCTGGAGAAAGAGGAAGAAACCAGCCCTGGAATGACTGTGGTCTCTGTGTGCTCTTAAGGAAAATTGTACTTGATACAGAGAGCTGCATCTAGAAATGCTGTCTGTGTATCTGTCATCTTCTCAGTGTATGTCTCCCACTGGTGCCAGTGGTGAGGATTGAGGCTCCTTGATTACTGGTCCAGTGGCGGGTCATCACACCTCCAAATAAGCAGTCTAAAGTTTGGTTCAGTGTTAAAACAACAAAGAGGGTATCCTCATCTGCAGAGATATTAGTTGAATACAATCTTAAAATTTAATTTGAATGAAAAGAAAAATGCCGTCCAGGATATAATGAACAGTACATCTCAATTTTCCATAATAAATATCTATGTGAAAGATTGAAGGGGGCAGAGTTTCCCACAATAAAAGCATGTTTTTTTTTTTCTTTTGCCAGACCAATTTGAATAGGAATAGGATTTGTTTCTGGATAGTCTAAAGGAACTCCAGATACACCAGGAACTTTTTTGGTGGAATGTGGGAGATTTTCATCAGTATTAAACTCCTGGACTGACCCCCTACAAAACCTATGATAGCACTTGTTTGTGGGTCCACTAAACCCCCCTTCAGGACCCATGCTAGCACTCTTTCCTGGGTTCATAGGGTTAGTGGGAGTTTGTATTTGAGATTTTTAGATATTGTGGTAGTCAGCATTTTGTTTTTTTTTTGATATTATGGTCTCAGAATTATGGGTTTCCAGACTGTGGGCTACAAGTGGGATGGGGAATGTGCTGGGGAGGTATGAAATTGTCACATTGCCAATAGTGGTACTAGAGATCACAGTAAATGCATACCAGACCATTAATGGAGCAAGACTACAAATGAGGTAATGTATGTGTGTATATTCATCTAGGTAGGTATTACCCTATAGCTTTCGGCGGCATTCTCCAGGAGGGTGGGGGCCCTATATAGGCAAGTCACCATGGAGGAAGGGCATTCATCTCACAGTGTCCATGAATGCTCACACATGAAGTGAGCATGGAACCAGCACATGATAGGTTAATGCTGTAAACACTGTCCTTGCACAGTGTGATAGTCCCTCTCCAGACAGCTTTACCCTCAGCCCTGGCAGCTGAAGACAAATGAACAGCCAATAAGGTTACCTGAGAGGACAACTGATAGTTAAGAGAGGACTCTGCCTTTCTCTGTTTGCTGGATCCCTCTTTATAAACCAGAATTGTGCCATATTTTCACTGGACTGCAACTTATTTCCTTCCCAGTCCATTCTTCCCTGATGAATGGCAACACTTCATTTTATTTTGTCAGCTTGTCCAACTTGAACCAGTCTGAATATGTTTTAACGTGAAGTATAGGACTTCTAATCAATGAAACATTATGAAACATGTTCATAAGTATTCATATATTATGGTACATACAATTAACATCCTAAACCACTTCCTGATTTCAGAAACATTACTTTTTTTTATCTTGTTAATTAAATATTTTAGTAACTCTGGGATGCATGGGTTTCAACAAGGTTGCTTTATCTGCGACTGGATTAAGAGAATTATTTTAGTTGAATCTATGTTAGTCACATATTCCAACTTTAGCTTCTTAAGATCACAAAACATTGATGGAAATTAAGTCATTCAGTCATTCCCAAGGTTGAGCTATCTCAGTGCATGTAAGGTTAAGCAAAGTAGATCCATAGATATAGACAGTAGGCATTGGAGTCTATGATGTATACCTTGGAAGTATTGCACAAATATCTCGCGCTTTCTGATGACATAAAAAATACAGGTTCAAATACACTATACAGTGCAGCGTTCACTTTATTGGATGATCAGTAATCCAGTTTTAGCATACACATCTATTTATAAAAACATCCTGCAATCACCTGACTACCAGATCTCTTTGGAATGTTTTCCTTCAAGGAGTAGTTCAGATTCTCAGAGAAAGCATCAAACCTACTTATAGGACAAGGGGTAACAGGTGAGAAATTTGGTTTATGCATAATTCATGACCTTCACTTCCTGGATTTGCATCCTGATTTTCATTGATTAATGTTCATTCCGTGCTTCCATGCTGGACAATCACAAACTATGACTATTTCTCAAGGAAGAAAAGACTCTCAAAACCATAACAAACCTTCACTGATTGGAATAATTAACATCTTATATATGGAAATATCTGTTTTCTGAAGCTCTTTTGGTATCTGTTGAGTGATGTTAAACATTTGGGCATTTTTCTTTCATTTGGCAACAATGACAAAAGATTTAACTCAGCTCCTAAACTTTGTTTCACTTGTCATAAAGTTCTTAGTACCCCAAAAATCTATGTACATTATGGTCAAATGTACATTATTTATGCAATGACTATGCTAATATTAAGATATTTGTGCACCACAAGGAATATGATTTCCACAAGACTATTAAGTGCATCAAACTGTTTTTAGGGAGGAGCAGTAACTAAATAAATGACGTTGCATACCTATAGTCTCTTATGCGCCATCTGTAATCTTAGCCTTGGGCTATACAACCATTTAGCTGAATGCTGTTTTCTTTACATAGTTTATCAATGATATTTCATCTCTAACTGTTCATTTTAGACATCTACCAGTGATCTCTTAACTTCACAATTCTCCTTTTACTTCCCGTCTAAAGCTAACTTATGTGAATCAAAGTAGCATTTCATCTTTTTCCTGCATTTTAGTGTTAAATTTAGAAATTAATAGTTTCAATAAATGACCAGGTATACTGTGAAAACAGCTGTCCTATGACTGGAGTGCATTATTTCATGTAACAAAACACACAATGCTATTATGAACATAAGTATTCTTTTTTATTGTATGTTTTACTATAGTGTATTTTTCCGTAATGCTAGAAGATGGGTTTTTTATGTGTTGTGCAGATGGAGTACGTATTTTTCAGATTCCTTTTCTTGGTTACTCACAAAGGATTCTCTTCAAATGCCTGTCTTATCCATAGTACATAAAAGATTGCGTATACCACCATTTAATTATTATGGCTCTAGCATACCCAAGTGTATGATATAAATTAATGGCCAATGTAATTCCCTCATTTCTCCCTTCATTTGTAAACAGTTCCTTTCTAATAGGTAGCGCCATGCTCCGTTGCTTGCCCTTGTAAAACCATCTGTTTGTAATCTCTTTTTAGAAAGCTATTTGTCAGATCAATTACAGCTTCTCTGTGGTCTGTATATTTATTGTGGCTCCTTCTGGCTATGATGCATTGACCATATGGTCTTCTGCTGGTAAGTCTTCAGGGACAAAATCAGTCTGGGTGAAAATAATTTATTGCCAGTAGTGAGCTGTATGTGTTTGAGCATAGTTTATTTCCTTTTAAAAAAAACTAAAGTGTTTAGGGTCAAGCAGTATATGCATTACACAGGGTTATACTATCCGTTAATGGTATATAAAAAGCAGCTGGCTTCAAAGTGTACTTTTCTCTATGGTTGCTCTTTGTTGTCTCTCACCTCCCCAATCCCCATCACATTTTTCTTGTTCTATCTTAGGGACAAGTTTCCCTGTGGTACTATCATTCCTACACCTGGCCATACCTGCCTCACTATGGTACCCTCTCTCCTAAATTAATCTTTTTTTCAGCCTAGTTGTTGGCTCTTCAAGAGGGTGTGGTATAATGTCATCTCATACAACTGTATTATATGTTTTTGAATTATACTGTAAATAGCAGCTAACTGTATTTGTATCTTAGAATGCTTTATTGGATGTATAACTTCTGGGGTGCAATCAGAGCCATCCTTATATACTCACATACCGCAGGCACATCAATTGAATAGAACGCCACAAATAATGGAGTTAAAGTCAGTTACTTCCTCTTCTGTGTACATACAAAAGTATCTATAATGCACATTCAAAGAACAGCTGTTGTCTTTTCTTTAATGTGTGCCTGCAGATACAGCATTAAAGAAGTTGACATGTGACACCAGTATAACCTGATGAAGTACAAGGCATTTTGCTTTTTATAGATTACCCAGGCACCATACTGCTGAGTTCAATAATGGTTGCACTTTATACGGGAAATCTGAATAATTCAACAGCAATCTGCAGTAAGGCTAAATACCCTTTTTAAGAAGTTATACTTCTTGAATAGAAAATTATTTCATTTAGGACATATGTCTGTGTGCACCTTAATACAATATTTCTACTTCTAGTTTATCTGAAAGTATAAATTCCACTGCATCCAGCTTACATAACTCCTTAACATGATAAAGTAGCAACATATATGTATGTTCCCGTTGATCAAATACCAGTTGCATTAATGTCATGGTCCATATTATATCATGTAAGGAGAATAAAACAAAATACGGAGCAAACACCTTCTGAAAAGAAGGAGCCAAGGCAGCAGCAACAAAATACAAGTCAGATGAATACCACACAGTTCTCTTCACATATAGTCTCTCCACCAATAAACCATCGTAGGCAGTTTTATTGCTTCAGACTCCATATAATATATATAGCATCAGGATGGGGCATGTTATGGCCAAACATGTATCTGACTTTTAGGATAGTTGAACATGTTAATGCCAACATTAGAGGTGGAGATATCAGAACACACACTGAGAATAGGGAAAACATGTGGATTATCAAATTAAGATCTGACGTTCCACCAGGCCTTAATGCTAAGGTCTCTGTTAGACCCTTTTTGAAAATAAGAAGATTGAAGGCATATTAAATAGATCCTATATATTTTATTGATAAGCATGTTCCAGCAATGTTTTATTATTGTTAGTTTATTCTATAGTTATTGAATGTTTATTTTAAAGTATTATATTGGCCTTAGTACCCTGTGTATAAAGTGAAGTTTTTAATTCAATTGATTGTGCTAATTGCCTAATTGAGTTGTTGGTTTTAATAGTATATTATATGTGCTTCAGTCATTTGTATTTGAGTCTGAATACTCAATAAAACTGCCTTTTACGATAGCTGTTTCGTTTTGCGAGTGGTTTATTGGTGGAGAGACTATATGTGAAGAGAACTGTGTGGTATTCATCTGCACCGACTACTTGTATTTTTGTTGCTGCTGCCTTGGCTCACCTTCTGAATACTGAACTTTTCCTTTTATTACCATATTATATCATAACTTGAGAATGAACAAAATAAAATGGGAACTAGATCCTAAAACATATTTTTTATGAAAGCATATCTGGAAATACAAAAAGGTGCATGAATAGTGTTTTGTCAGGTATTGCAATGACATCTTCTAGTATATAGAAAGTAAAGCTAGCTGTAAAATCAGAACAAACTGAAAAACTAAGAAACAGAACAAATAGAAAGGAACAAGGTGAGAAAAAAATAGAGGCACCACATACTATGACCACAAAAAGGCTGTACCAAGGATATTCTGCCAGATGTATGACAGAAAAGTGCAGAATCTGCAAGTGTACTAAATTATGATGAAAGGTTCTCATTTTCAGTTTTAAAAAGCCTGCATTGCCCAAAGCTCTGCAATGAAAGAGTTTGCCACACATTTAGTGATACATTTTTAACTGAAAACTATGGTAAATACTATTTAACCATATGAATTCATATAAAGAAACACATTTCAACCATCCTGTGACATACCTTGTTGAAGTTGTTAGTAAGCCATTAGTAAGTGTTCCACATTTTAACGACTTGTTTCACATTATGAGAGGTAGTGTTACACATTTTGAAGATGGAAGGTTAAGAGCAATGGACAAGTGCTCTAACAACTGAACTTGGCTGAAATATACATTCAAAGGAGCTTACTGCAGCTGGAGTTTGCCTTTAGCCCAAAAAGTAGTAACCTTGGAGCCCTGAAGATGATTACACTGGAGGATTGCCATCACAAAAGAATACTTCATAAAGTTAGTCAATTGCTTTGTTTAACTGGCTTTTTATCAACTCGCATGGCTCCTACATTATTTAATACAGGCTCAGATGGGGTGGAGGCCTAATAGACGGCATGGGCTAGACAAACTTAAGACATGACTCTCAAGGATGCCCCCCCAAAGAGCCAGTCCCATTGTTAGCCAAAGATATCTATAGGGCCATCCAGAAATTATCCTAATTATTGGGTTCTTATTATTTAAGTGAAAGCTTAAATTTGCAAACTCTGTTTTGTAAAATGGCAAAATGCCGAAAGCACGGAACAGCGATTTTTTTCCTAAGGGGGAAAAAATCACTGGACAATTTCGGGACTTTGCCATTTCCTCCACTGTGCCCCCCACACACACACACACACTTTATTTTGTGTTTGGATTTTTTTTTTTTTTTTTTTTTACGGATCAGCGATTTTTTTCCCTGGGAAAAAAAATCGCTGATCCATGTGTTTGATATTTTTTCTTTTCGGGTATTGTGGGGCGATTATATAGCGTTCGCAATTTAATGCATTCGCTAACATAATATAGACCCTAATTATTCTTTGGTTAGCCTGGAGCAGTAGAAAAATGAAAGATCAATACTTCTATCCATGGAAGCCAAAGAAAGGTATGTCTGATTAAGCTGTGGCACAAGGAACGCAAGACTTTAAGAAAAATAAGCATATCATCCAAAGCTAGCAAATGCTGACTTCCATTCCTTAGTGAATACATTCTTAGCAGACAGCAGTACAGGAAACAGCAGTTTCATTTCATGCTAAGCCCAATCTCTTCTACTCCAACCTGATAGCAATGGCATCATGCTGTTAAGAATGATCCTGGTTTGCTCATATGGTCTAGAACATGTCCCTTACTTTTGCGTAAATTGATTCACGTCTCCATAATCCCAGAAAATGTAACCTCATGTCTTTTCCTGGAAAAAAATTAAGGATATTCAGGAATACCTTGGCCAGCCTGGCAGATGTATGAAAAATTAAGATAATTCCATTTGACAGTTCTCTCTTTTATCATTTCTCCAAATGTTTAGGGTTTTTAATACCATAACAGGAATGGATTCCAGTCCTAACTCAGGATGTAGCTAACATTCATGAAATAGTATTGTTTCAGCAATTAATGTTTGTTAAGAATACGCTTCTACAATATACCCAGAACTTCCTCTTTCCATAGTTCAAATGGAGTTCTCTATTGGTAACACATTTAAATAAATTTAGAAATTCTTTTCCCATGACAAATGGTAGGTTCCTTTTAAAGTGTTGAAGTTATCTGTTTATGCTTCACTCTGCATACATTTGCTTGATCGGTTACTAAGACTTGTTACCATAACATCCAGTGAGACCTGCTCAGATTAGATCTGTAAAAGATCAGAATTTTTTAATTTTATAGCAAACAGTCATAGTTCACCCACTCTAGTGTTAAGAATTAATTCTCCCAGTAATGGAGGAATACTTTATGACAGTGTATTTGTTGCCAAAGCAGAAAGTCTTGGCCTCAATGAACCTAAAGACATGTTCCTACTTCAATATCCATCTCTTAGCAAATGTTAGTGTATGGCTACCCTGTAATAGTCAATTCCAGTTACCAGACACATGTGATTTGTCAGGATCAGAAATCATCCTCCAGTGCTGGGGGACCTCATAACTCCATGTTTAACAAATCAGGAAGATTATGATAACCTAGCCTGCCAATCCACACAAATTAAACCTGTACTTTAAAAAAAAATCTGAATCTCTCTTGAGGAATGCATATAATGTATAGAGAGTTCAATCAGTGAAACTTGTTCAAATACTATGGCTGAACAAGGCACGGGCAGTTCTATGTTTTCTAAGCAGCAAAATTCCCTATACTGGCCAAGTAAAGAATGACCTGTAACTGTGCAGACAGTGTGCATGGTCTTCTGTAGCCAAAAAGTCATTCAATTTCCTTCCAACAGGGATCAGACCTACAGTCCTGCACCTCTGACTTCTCATTGTCTTTCTATGTCCAGATATTCTGGTCATTTCCACATTCCATTCCAGACCTATTGAACTTTCATTATCCATGATAAGCAATTATATAATCTGATAAAGTCAAATAAAAGCAAATTTATAAAATACAAGCACTCTGGGGTAGTTTTTTTTTTTTTGTAGTTCTGCAAACCAGTTATAAACTTCTGGCTACGAAAGACTGATGACCTAATTTCCCGCCCCTCTGTGTCTTCTTTGATGATAATCCTTATTAAGATCTAAGAAAGCAGAGTCAGTCTGGAAGGCAGCCAGACAATGAAACTGATATTCTGCATATAGATTTACTATCTTGGATCTACTAACAAGGCACTAATCACAATCTACAAAAGCCATTACAGCTCTGGTGATTCTCTGTATTCTAGCAACATTGCCAAGACTTGGAACTCCCTACCATTAAAAATCAGGGTACAACCTACAAAACCATCTTCAAAAAACAGCTTATTTCCCACCTAAACAACTCCTGGAACCTGGCTGACATATTCTAACTTCTTTCTCCTACCTACTATCCAACCTCCTCTTTAAAACTCCCACAGATGCACTATATATTATCACACATTACTTACCAACTCACTCCCGCCTACTCCCCACTGTCCCATCTATACCCACTAATTCTCCCCTAGACTAAGTTGAAAAGCTTTCCCTTAAAATGTCAATGTACCTCATATGAATTTGTCTATATTCTCCTACTTTTTTAGTTTTTCCTTTCTTGTTTTATCTTCAGTACATCTTCAAGATTATCTCTACTAAACATACTGTATGAACAACAATCATATGTTACTACCTGATATACTTTTAATTGTATGTCTAAACCACTATGCTTATGTAAATATCTTATGCAATCATATGTTATTATCTGCTATATTTTTATAACTGAATGTGTAAACCACAATGCTCATGTAAATGTCTTATGTATAGTATGTTAGCAATTGTTCTGGAGCTTTTCTCCCTGGGCCTCCACTGAAAACGGACAGCTCTGTCCACCTCGGTAAACAAATGTAAAATAAATAAATAAGTGCTCTTTGTTAATATTGAGAATTGTCAAAGTTAAGAAGCAATCTTTGGCTAAAGAAACTCTGCCCCTAACTTTGACAGCCTTTAATAATGATAGAAGAAACTGTCAACATTGTAGTAGTTTTACGGGAATATGTTGATCTGTTGAATCCTTCTGTATGAATATCATTTGCACAAATCAGTTTCATTGAAAACCACAGCCTATGACAAATGAATAAGACTTTTTTATACAGGAGTACCCCCATGTGTGGGAGGAGAGACACCCACATCCCCCAACTTATATATATATATATATATATATATATATATATATAAATATATATATATATAAATATTAATTCTAAAGTTGTACAGCAACGTGGAAAAGTGCAATCTCAATTATCACTTAAAGTTGTTTCAGAAAAACAATTTGTGGGAATAGTATACACAGAAATGGCATTCACCAGATTGACTGGCTCCCACCTGATCCCACAACATGAAAAAAATAATGAAATGTTATGATGCGGTAAAAAGATGGTTTCATGCAGCAAATTTGAAACTTAAGGAATCCTGAAATCTACCTTGAAGGAAAACTGCATCCAGTAGAAAAAGAGGCAATGAAAATTTACTAAAGTAAAAAAAGAAAAAATATATATATATAATTAGGATAAAAATAGTTAAGTGCTTTTTGTCACTAACATTTAAAGGGACTACATCAGAACAATACCAAGTGTGACATAAATTAAACATAACTAGTATTTCTTAAGACAATACCACAATAGAATACCTACTGATACACATTCTTTATTACGGAGTTGCACTTAAAATGCCATTTTACAGTACAGACAGGATGTAATATAAACATTTTATTCAACTATTTAAAAAATCTCTATTATGTATGAATAGCTTGAGAAGCAGTCAAAATGAATTCCCATGTGGAACACGTTTTATACACCTCAAGTCTGTAATAATAAATGTTTATGACAGTCCACCTTATATAAATATATATTATTTTGGAAATACCAAATTAAAAAATGTGTTAAAACTTGTAAAATTTGGACAACTCAGTAGTGTAACCAGGGTCTATATTATATCCTCGAATGCTTAAAAAAGCGAACGCTGGTTGATCGAAATTTTCGTGAAACTGCAAAATATCGAAGCAGCAGAAACTCGAATTTTTTCTTAGGGAAAGAATTCGGTTGTCCGTTTCTGTTTCTTCGGTATTTTCAGTGTTATGGTGGAAAGTTACCGGTCGGATTCAGGTAAGTGTGCGATTGTGTGGATGTGAGTGTTAGGGTGATTTAGGTGAGTTAGGGTTAGGGCTCAGGTTAGGTGTGTGTGCAATTGAGTGGACATGAGGGTTAGGGCGGATTTAAGTGAGTTAGGGTTAGGGAGCGAGTGAGGTGAGTGTGCGATAGTGACGGGCCTTAGGGTTAGGGTTTGGGTTAAGGTAAGTGGGTAGTTAGTGGTGTATGCATAGTTTAGTGTAGGGTTAGGTATCAGATTTTAGGTGTATGTGTGTGGATTTCTGTTTGTTTGGTGTGCTTGTGTTGTGTGTATGTGTTTTGGATCAGCGATTTTTTTCCCTGGGAAAAAAATCGCTGATCTGACAGTTTGAGATTGTAAGCTTTCACTTAAATTAGGTCGATCAATCAGCGTTCGCTTTTTTAAGCGTTCAATGATATAATATAGACCCGTGTAACCAAACCAGTAAGCTAAAAAAGTAATAGATTAATGACAAAACCATGTAATACACTTTATTGTAAATGACATATACAGTCATAATTTAGCCAGTCTCATTTTTAACACTTGATAGACACAAGTTAATTTACTCCAGGATGAATGCAAGCATTTAATATGAATTGCCACATTAACTCTTGTATTACAGCTTTGTTTCCCATGCACCATCCTTGGGACTGATGATCACTTTTTATAGTATACTAAACTTAAATTCTTAAAAACATTGAACTGTTTGAGGACTTTTTGTACAATGTCTTGTTAAAGATTTTTCTTCTAATATCATAGATATGCTCATATACATGCTAAGTAGTCACTCAGTTTTGCCCACATAAAAGCCAGGGCATGTCATACATTTAGCAACATGTATTATTCCTGAACTGGAACAATTTCCTCTTACTAATTTAATAGTTGCTCCAAATATATTCTCTAAAACCAGGTTAGATCAAGCATATGTGGACATTGTTTACAATACCCAAATTTCATGGTACCTTTAATCATACCCTCAATGTGCAATGCTTCAGTTCTTCTGTGGGACTTTTCATCCCATATATCCCCTTTGAGCCTCCCTAGGAAAGTCCAGGAGTCTTATAACATCTGTGACTTTTTGTTGAAAATTGGCTTGAACATTTGGTCAGCATACAATGCCAAAGGATAAGTTTTGGATCATTGGAGTGCCACAGTGGGTCCAAAAAAGGACTTTTGGAAATATTTATATACTTTGGGGAACTTAAAAATGGTAGGTATCATTGGATTTGAATTATTTAGAAAATTAAAAGTAGCCAGGGAAATCTGGTTATCTAAAATAAATCCTTCTATGGAAAAATCAGCCTTTCTGTAAGCTATGTAGACTTCATTCCTTGAGAAGTGTGTAAGTTAAACTATTATAGAAAATATTGAACATAGCACTAGAATAATCAAATGTATTAAAAATAAACATGCCACCCCCTTTATCTGGTTTCATTATCAGTATGGAAATATCACTCTTAATGGTGTTCAAAATTTCTCTCGTTATCTTTAAGATTGTACTTAAAACATCTTTTTCTTGATTTTTTGCAAAATTTTACATATCTTCCTCATATGCCTTCTCAAAGGCTTGAATGATAGAGTGAATGGGGAGATTAAATGAACTTATTTTCTTATAAATTGTTGCACTCAAGTCACTCTGTGAATTTTAAGTAACATTAGCCTACTTAAAATAAATGGCCAAATTCAATTTTCTAGTGAATAATTTTAATTCAGCCAGAGAATTCGTTATATCATAACATTTCATAGAGACAAACTAAAACCCTTTTTCAAAAAGCAAAAAATAGTCTACTCATGTCCATATGACTGTAGCTGGTTGGATATGCAGGTGAAGAATATTGACATGGATGTGGATGTAGATAATAGGTTCATAGGATGTTACGAGACTATTGACCTGAGGGTCTTTGCAAGCCTGGCTGTTAAACCCCAATATAATACTAGATGACAGATATCATCTATGCCCAAGGTTTTTCTAGCAAGGACTACCCATGTCCAGGAGAGAAGGTGGAGCAATCCCTGGCAGGAATTTTACTGGAATGGATGATGGTGCAGATGTAGATATGGAGTGGGCACGGATGGGGGTGTGGCTGTAGATATGGAGTGGGCACTGATGAGGGTTTGGCTGTAGATATGGAGTGGTCATGGATGAGGATGTAGATAAAGATATGGAGTGGTCATGGATGAGGATGTGGATGAAGATAGAGAGTGGTCATGGATGAGGATGTGGATGAAGATATGGAGTGGTCACTGATGAAGATGTGGATGGAGATAATGGAGTGGTCACTGATGGTGTGGATGGAGATAATGGACTGGTCATGGATGATGGTCTGGATGTTGATAATGGAGTGCCATGGATGGAGATGTGGATGGAGATAGTGGAGTGGGCATGGATGGCGGTGTGGACGTAGATATAGAGTGGGCATGGATGGTAGTGTGGATGTAGACATGCAGAGGGCACTGATGGCGGTGTGGATAGAAATGTGAAGTTGATTTTGTGGCTGTGGATGTGAAGAGGGAGTATATATATGAATATGGAATTGATATGGTTGCAGATGTGAAGTAGTTGCATGTGTTGGTATTGTGGAACTAAACAGAGGGGGGATTTATTTTCTGACTATATCACTGAACTCATCAATATCTAATTCTTAGACACAAAAACAAACAGTACTAGATTTGATACCCAGCAGAGTTACTGTATAGTGGGCTCTGCCATAAAGGAATAGTGCAATACACAGTGCCTCATATATGCAAAACAGAAACAAGTTCACAGGACAGAGTACAATATGTCACATGCACAAAAAGTAAAACATGAGACAAATGAGTGACTTCCAGTAGTAGAATAGTTATACGTCATTCTGTGTTAGTTGAGCTGCTCTATGCAGCATTTCTTTGTTGCACAGTGCTACTGAATTGACAACTTCGTGCCATGTTTGACCTTGCTACCAGTTCCAAAGCCATCAGGAAGTTGTTGTTTTTTAATCCAATGACATCTGAGTGCTTTGAAAGTACACTGATTATTGTGCCAGAGATTTTTTCATTTGAGACACTGACTTTTTGGCTTTTTTTTTTTCTAGAATAGAAACTAGAATAGGAAATTTGCTGGTATTTTGCTTGCCATAGGAGTAATGTACATTTTTTCTGTCAATGACTATTAGGTAAAGCTTTTATATTGTGAAGCATAACAGTGCCTGCTGGCCTATTTGGTTGAGTTTCTCCCTGATTCATTTCCTTGCTAGACACTGCTACTGGACTGACTATTTCTAACTGAATTTGACCTTGCTTGCAGTCCTGAAGTTAACAAAGAAGTGATTTTATTTAATCTAATTCTGTCTGTGTGCTTTTGAAGTGCATTTACAGCTAATCTGTTAATGATGTTTATTGTATTAGAGTATATTTGTTTAGGACATTTTCTGACTTTTCTTATTCTAAGAGTCTGAAGCTCCTATTCTGCTTGGTCCAGGTTTAACTTACAGTTTGCTTTCTGACTGGCCTAAACTTTTAAGTGTACCATTTAATTAAACAGTACTCCATAGCAGGACCAACTGCTCGATTTGGCTGGGATGCATTTCCTTGCTTCCCACTGCTACTGCATTAACCATTTCTAACTAAAGCTGACATTGCCATCAGTGCCAAAGACATCAAGGAAGTGGTTTTTATTTAGTCCACTTCCATTTGTGTGCTTTTAATATGTATTCACTAGTAACCTGTTAGTTATGTGTACTTTTCAGAGTTTTGTTTGTTTTGAATGCTATTTTCTAGTAAGAGTAGGAAACTGTTGGTGCTCTTAGCATTCTGCTTACTCCAGACTTAATTTGCAGTTATTCCTGATTGGCTCTGACTTTAGCTGTAGCTTTTAAATTGTGCTACAATGCAAGATCTGCTGTTCTAATTTGTTGAGTTTTTATTCTGCATTTCCTGTCTATACACTGCTACTGCACTGACTAGTTCCAGTTGGATTTGAATGTGCTGCTCTATGTATAGCAGGTGGCAATGCCCTTTATAAATAAAATTTGATTGGTTTAACACATTTATAACTCTGTCTAATAGTCCCCTACTTTCCCATTGGCCACTCACTTAGTTTGCATGGCTGCTGAATGTCACTACTTCTATCACAAATTGCCTTTAAACTGTTGGAACTCCTGATGTTCATCGTGTTTCACTGTTGCAGTCA
The DNA here is from genome assembly GCF_019279795.1 of Protopterus annectens. Taxonomy (NCBI): domain Eukaryota; kingdom Metazoa; phylum Chordata; order Ceratodontiformes; family Protopteridae; genus Protopterus; species Protopterus annectens. The sequence continues at coordinate 512,015,716 of NC_056751.1, read as the reverse complement.
TTACACTTGGGTTATCCTGCTGGCAGGCTACCCGCAGTCGGCCTGAATTCCAAAGTCTTGGTCCGGCGTTGGTTGCTGTCACCTCTTCCCTGACGTCAGAGCCCCAGGGGTATAAAAGATGCAGCCGACGCCATTTTCATCTGTCTTTCTTGCCATGCGGTGCCCAAAGCAAAAGCAGTTCGCAAGTGCCGGTCGGCCGACTCCTGAGATTTTTGAAATTGAATTTCAGAACCGAAGTCTTCTATAAAGCTAAGTACCCCATTGGAGAAACTTTTTTCTTGCTCCAGACGGATGTCAGAAAAAGTTAACAATTGTATTTCTTGTGGGAAGCAAATACCTCATAAGGATTTTCATTCTTACTGTATTCCTTGCCTAGGCCCTGACCACGACGTTGCTAGTTGTCGGTTTTGTGCTAGATTTAACCAACGCACTATTAAGCGTCGGTACGATTTTTTTTTCATTACTTTGGCCGAAGGTTTAGCTACATAATGCCATTGGAACAACCGATGACTGGAGTTCATAAAAAGCACAAGGAAAAAGAAAAGGGCAGGCATCTGAGGTCCAAAACCGACGACGAAGCCTCTTCTAGGCCAGTCGCTGGTTTGCTGGTTCTCAGTGAGGCACTTATGCAGCCCCTGACACCCGCTACCTCAGAGCCACAGGCCGCCTCCAACTCCAATGTGGAGACGACTGGGCCTCTGGATACTCAAGGTATTGGGCCTTCGGAAACTAATCCCTCAGATGGGTCCGGAGCCACTGAGCAGGCATCGGCTTCTGAGGGTGTTTTCAGACCTACACAGCTTTATATCAAGCCAACTTCAGCATCCAAGACAAAGACTAAAACAGTTTTAAAGACAAGGAAACAAGTACAGCATTCTCCAGGACAGACTTCCATGCCTAAAAAACAGATGCTCAAAATGGCAGAAGACCTAATTACTTTGATCAGGGGTTCCCATCCCCCTCCTGATAAGAGGCCTAGGCAAGACACTGATTATGATTCCTCTGATCAGGTTTCTATTTCCTCTAACTCCTCTTCAGAACAGGGATACGCTATTCCTCCCTATGAGGATTCTGATGCTGAAGAATCTAATCCTTCAGCTTCTCCTCCTGAGGATTACTCATTTGGGGAAACCCTGCATACCATGAGGGAGCATTTCCACTGGGAGAGCCAAGATTATTCAGATTCTAAGAAAAGGCTCAGAGACTTTCTTTTACTACCTCAGCACAGACCTCTTGCTATTCCACCTGTTCTAGACATTGTAGATGATGTATTTTCAGAGTCCGGTCTGTCTCCCGACTCTTTACCTCCTGCACCTGTTAAGCCAGACAGATACAACAGAGTTCCAGATTCTCATAATTTTCTATATAAAAACCCTGCTGCTGACCCAGAAACTATTTCTCAGGGTATCAAAGGGGTCAAGGCTGCTACTGCAAAAAACCCTGTCCCCTCAGATAAAGATTCTAGGGCACTGGACAGATGGGGGAAAAAGTTTACACTTCTGCTACCTTGGCTGTAAGGGCTTTAAATTGTCAGTTTCATATGTTTAAATATCAGCAATACTTAATGTCTCTGTTAAAATAGAAAATGTTGACAAATTCTGAATGTTCTGAGAACAAGGAATTGCAGGATTGATTGCATGCAGCTGAACAAGTGGGAAAACATACTTTGCAATGTGGCTATGATTCACTGGAGGCCTCTTGCAGGGCCATTGTAACAGGTTCTGTCATTAGAAGGCATGCTTGGTTAAAGGAACAGACTCTGCCTGATCATGTTAAAGCAAAATTATTGGATGCTCTATTACAGCATGATACTTTGTTTGGTGTTAAGGCAGAAGAGGTGTTGAAGAAAATGGAGGATAAAGCTAAATCTATGCAGACAGTGAAGGATTTCTTACAGGTACAGCCACCCAGATTTAGCAGGAACTGGCCTTCTAAGAATTGGTCCTTTCCCGTGTCAGACAGGCCACAAAGAGGCAGATACATATGCCCTAGAGGCAGACAACAGCCTCAGGGCTCATACAGGCCCAAACAGTGGGGTGCCCCTACCTCCAAAAGTGGAGAAGACAAATCACAGCCATATAGGAAACAGTCCCAAATGACTTCCCTCTGCCAATGCCAAGCATTTATCTTTTGGCAGCACCCTTAGGGGGAAAGCTAGCACTTTTTTCACAAAATTGGTACATGATCACCCAGGACAAATGGGTCTTAAATATAGTCTCTCAGGGCTACAGGTTCCACTTTCACACCCTTCCAAAGGCAAAAGGTATGCCAGACCTGCCACACAATCAATGGGCAGAGACACAAAAGCAAGTTTCATCTCTCATGGACATGAGGGCTATTCAGCCAGTGCCACAACAAGAGCAGGGACAAGGATTTTACTCAAGACTTTCCTTAGTACCAAGAAAGGACAAAGCATGGAGACCAATTCTGGACCTGTCTATTCTAAATACTTTTCTGGACATTCCGAAATACAAAATATTGACTCTGCAGCAGCTTCTGCCCATGCTGGGCAAGAAGGCTTGGCTTGTAACTTTGGACCTCAAAGAGGCATACCTGCATGTACCAATCAGACAATCTTGCAGACGATACCTCAGATTCATAGCTGGGTCAATGCACTACCAATTTTCTGCACTGCCCTTTGGCTTATCTACTGCGCCCAGGGTCTTCACAAAATGCCTGGCACCAGTAATTGCATTTTGCAGACAAAGAGTAATTCAAATATATCGCTACTTGGACGACTGCCTTATTCAAGCAGAGACCAAAGACATTCTACTAAAGCATCTGGCGTTTGTAAAAAGATTACTAATTTGCCTAGGGTACACAGTAAATGAAAAGAAATCAAAACTAGTACCCTCTCAAGAGATAATATTCCTGGGTGCAAGCTTAAATACAACTGCCCAGATGGCTTATCTCACGCCAGACAAACAAAGGCAACTGACTTCTTACTTCGAAAGCATGGCAACAAAGACCCAGTTATCTGCAAGAAAAATGCTGCAGGCTCTGGGCTACATGGCCTTCTGCATTCTGCTAATTCCATATGCAAGACTGCATATGAGGAAACTACAATGGTATCTAAAAAGTGTTTGGACTCAACATTGCCACAGCCTGGAATCATTAATTTCACTCATTCCCTGCCTGCAACAGGAGTTTCGATGGTGGGCACAGGCCTGTCACCACAACAAGGGACAGCCATTCACTTTACCCACAGCCAGGCAAACACTAACAGATGCATCAGATTATGCCTGGGGGGCCCACATGGCAGGAAAATGTATTCAGGGCACATGGCCCCCAAGCCAAAGGCATCTACACATCAATCAAAAAGAGATGCTAGCTGTACAAAATGCCCTGACAGCCTTCAAGGACCTACTTCATCCAGGACAGCTGCTGATAAAAACGGACAACACCACAGTCATGTGGTACATAAACAAGCAGGGGGGCACACATTCCTACCCCATCTGCAGACAAGCCATGATTTTGTGGAATACAGCATTGACCTACCAAGTACACCTGCAAGCACAATTCCTGCCAGGAAAAACAAATGCTCTGGCAGACTATCTAAGCAGAAACCTCATGGATCCTCATGAGTGGAAACTAGATCCACAAATCTTCAGCATGATAACAAGGAAATGGGGATGCCCAGACATAGATCTTTTTGCCTCCCCTCACAACTACCAACTTCAGAGATTCTGCACTAGGACTTATCACAAACAAGCATGGAAAGTGGATGCTTTGTCATTCAGCTGGAACAACCTTACAGTATATGCCTTTCCTCCACTGCCTCTCCTCCCCAAAGTATTCCTAAAGGTCAGACAAGAAAAGCCACAAATGATACTGATTGCCCCGGATTGGCCATGCCAACACTGGTACCCAATCCTAAGGAGCTTGTCCCAAGGCCCAGCCTGGACATTGCCTCAAATTCCTCATTTACTGACCCAACAAAACAATCAGATCCTGCACAGCCAACTCAGAACTCTAAATCTAGCTGCATGGTGGATAGTGTAACCATTCAGAATACACCTCTCTCTAAAGCGGTTATGGATGTTATTTTGGAGGCCAGGAGGCCCAGCACCAGAACATCTTATGCAGAAAAATGGAAGAGATTCTGTGCTTGGAACCAGGCACAAGGAATTGACATGCTTGTTCCAAATATTCCTCAGATTTTACAATATCTAACTGAGATGCTGGACAAAGGCCTATCCTTCTCATCAATTAAGTTCCATGCCTCTGCCATTTCAGCTCATTACAATACAGACCCACCTATTTTTTCACATCCATTGCTTAGGCAGTTCCTCAAGGGGGCCAAAAACATAAGACCTCCAAGGAGAGCACGAATACCTACATGGGACCTCAATTTTGTCTTGGAAAAACTCACACTGCCTCCTTTTGAGCCGGCCAATACAGCAGAGATAAAATTCTTATCATGGAAAACAGCTCTGCTCCTAGCAATAACTTCAGCAAGAAGAGTCTCAGACTTACAGGCATTAATGGCTGTGGAACCTTTTATTATCTTCCATCCAGACAGGGTTTCTCTAAGGACAAACCCAACATTTATGCCTAAGGTAGTGTCCAGCGTGGCTCTTAACCAAACCATTCATTTGCCTACTTTTTAACCAAACCCACAGAATAAAGGGGAGAGACTTCTGCATTCTTTGGACATACACAGACAGCTATGCTTCTACTTGGACAAAACTAAAGCTTTCAGAAAGACTGAGCAACTTTTAGTGGCATATGCTGCAGGATCACAAGGAAAGGCTATCTCAAAGCAGACTATTTCAAAATGGATAGGACACTGCATTCATTTCTGCTATTCACAACATGGCAAATCAGTGCCTAAGGGCATTAGACCACATTCTACCAGGGCAGCAGCCACCTCAGCAGCCTTCCTCAGAGGAGTACCAACCAAGGATATTTTGGAGGCACACTTTTACTTAGCACTACCACTTACCTCTTTACTCTAAACCCAGAGCAGGATTTGCCACTGCAGTTTTGCAGGGCCTTATAGCCAATCCTAATTCTATTTAGACCCAGCCGCCCAACCTCAGCTTTGGGATTCAACCCAAGTGTAATGACTGCAACAGTGAAACACGATGAACATAGCACAGTTGTATACCTACCATAAATGTAGATGTTCGAGTGTATTCACTGTTGCAGTCCAGGTTTCCCACCCACCATCCCCCTTTCTTTGCTGGGACTTATCTGTACTTGTCTATCCTATACAACCTATGTGGTGTATTTGCTTGTAGATGAAGGTATTGTTTATTTTAGTGCATGCTTTTATAAGCAATGTTGTTTAGCCTACCCTTTTGGGGGCACCTGACATCTGGGGCAAGAAAAACTGAAGAAAATGGTGTCGGCTGCATCTTTTATACCCCTGGCTCTCTGACGTCAGGGAAGAGGCGACAGCAACCGACACCAGACCAAGACTTTGGAATTCAGGCCGACTGTGGGTAGCCTGCCAGCAGGATAACCCAAGTGTAATGACTGCAACAGTGAATGCACTCGAACATCTACATTTATGGTAGGTACACAACTGTACTTTTTCTCAAGGCCCAGCTTCATTGCCTTGTACACTGCAGCTGCTCTTTGTTTGTAATACATCTAAAACTTATTTTTTTCCCCACAACTGGTCAGTTACTCAAATTGTGTTGCTGTTAAAAACATCTCCTTGTTGCTCCCAGCCCAGTTCATAGCCATCATCAACAGTTATTGAGATTCACACTTCCCTTTAAACTTAGGCTGTTTTTCACAGTGAATATATTCAGATGTATCAAAGCATGAGGCAACCAAATCTGATAAATTCTAAAAACAATGTGCAGCACTTTAGCCTACTGACTCTAAAGCATGTGTTTTATGGCATCCAGCCTCTCTTTATTCTGTTGCAGGCGATCAAGCCTTACAGTGCATGGAGTACAGCAGTCAAGCCAACCTCCAATCATAATTCAAGAATATACTGTGCTTAATTTTTAGCATTTGTTCAGCCCTCACACTATTATTAAACTAAATGTGTGTGTTGCACTCTTACTACTGTAAATGTGTACTGTACCAAGCTATAGTTGTGTACTACTTTCAGATCTTACCATGTTTAAGTTACACTACCTCTTCAGACCTCATAATATTATTATATTAAATCTTTGTGCTGCACCAAACTATAGTGGTTTACTTCTCCAGGATTAGACATTGGTATGTAATTTCTTCCCAGTAAATTCAAGTAGTTGTTGCATCAGTGTTAGGACATCTTTGCCTCATCTAGTACATCTCCTCCGCAGTACAATTAATCTACCCAATATATCTTCTTCGCCTACTGACTAAATTGGTTCAATATATTATTCAGCGCTTCAGATCACCTGCAAATATGGAAGTCTGAACTACGTCTGTCCCTTCTGTTGTCAGTTTCATTGCACTTGGTATTATGAGAGAGTAGAGGAACTGCTTAATGTTCACCAACAACCAAATACTAGTACACAAACAAGAAATGACATATGATGGGAATAATTACATATATAACTTGAAGACCACTTTCTCACTTTTACAGATGGTCAGTAAGCAACATATAGACTCAACTATACCTTCATAAGATCACAGTAAACTAACATACACTGAGGTTGTAAAAAATCACACCCTAAGCCTCCAGAAATCAAGACTAAAAGGGCTTCAACAGCAATTCACTAATACAACTCTACCATACTCATATAAAACACTGAATCACTAGGCTGTATGCTATTTATCTTCCACTGCTACCAGGTCTTTGCATCCAAATAGAAATGTTCTGGAAGTTCATGACTCAACCATCAGACATACTGACTCTGCACTCACTAAGCTGGACAAGGAATGGGGGTGGGGGCAGTTAGCTCACTTTCCAGTACCAGGATCTGTGACTTCATTTGGGTTCTGTGGTTCCTTAAACAGGACACATATAACTACAACCTGATGATGACTCACATTGACATGAATGACCTGGGGTGCTCAAGAGCTTGCTATGCATGTGCAAACTGCAGATATGACTCTGGTCCTAATTGGAATCCTACAGTCACCCAGAATAATTTTCAGATACAAAGAGAATATAGTTGTTTCTTTCAATTGGCTGAGTATCTAGTGTCTTTCTACATGTCAGCCTGGGATGAGGTGATCAACAGCCTAAATTGCTTAGTCAAGGATGTCCCACAATTTTCATTCCATGGAGTTCGCTTTCTGACCAAAGCACTTGCCGGCCCACATAGTTGTATTTTTAGACAAGGTCCACTATCTGGACATTCCAGACAGTCTAATAATTAAAAAAAGTAATAAATTCCCATCCAGACCATGTCAAGGTTACTTTGCACAGTGTCATAAGTCTAACAAGAAATTCCCATATCTCAAAGCTCTCCTGAAACTTTAACTCATCCATAACTGTAATTGATTTACACATACATATTTATTTATTTTATTCTTTATGAGTATAGTAATTAGTTTTTCATTACAAGGTACTTGATTTTTATAACAATTATATATTGTTCTGCATTTCAATGTATTTATATCATTGAGAATCAAATTATCTTATTTCGATTCTCTAAATGTCATGTATTCCAAGTTCATTTATATTCATTCATATTCGTGAGCATTGTTGAATAGATTTTCATTGGTTAGTTTAAATGAATGGTCAGCATATATATATGGGTGTTAATTACTGTTGTATTTGTCTGATGAAGTCTGATTTATGTGACGAAAAACGTGGTGTTTGTCAAACGTTTAACGTTTATTAAAGCTGGTATCAGATTCTCGGTTGTCCGGTGCAGTTTGTCCTCACACAGTGCATTTTTTTGTTTATCCATAACTGTGATGTAACAGATTTGATTTCTGCATAAAAAATTCACTCCATCTTTGCTGGGTTTCAATGCCTAATTTGCATTTAAACCTGCAGAAAAATATTGGGGACGTATGAGTAATTGTGAGATGTCCAATTATCACTAGATACATCGAAGTGTTCCACAAACAGAAATAGTCAAATGACCTGAAAACAGTACTTACTGAACTCAAAATTACCCTAGGCAAGACAAATTATCAATTTATAGCTTATTACAGGGCACTTTTTATGGCCTGAAGAATTACAAAAGTTTTCTAAGTGTGTTTATTGAACTATCCATAAATAAAATATCTTTTTTAGTGGGTGATTTCAATTATCCATTGATTAACTGAAGCAACTATGCCACAAATGTTAGGTATGTCCAAAGATTCCTAGAATTAATTAACCATAACTTCTTTGTACATATAGCTAACCAAACCACTGGGGGTCAATTTTTTTTTCCTTGACCTCATCCTGAATAATATTGTACCTATTTGCTTTAGTCCTGCCTTTATCCTCATATCTGGTCATGTCCAATCACAAGTTGGTAATCTTCTTCAGCACATTTAAACTCACCACATGAACACCTCTGAATTCATGGACTTTAAAAAGATAAACCGGCGATCTCTGCATAACATACAAAGCTATGTCAAACCCAGAGCTACTGGACATGCTACACTTAAAGAAATCCCAATCTCTCCAAACCACATGCTCCAGGGACCTAAACCTTGTCACCACAATAAACAGAACATGCTGGAGGGATAGATTCCTGTCCCAGAGACTTCCCATACTCTGGAACAAACTATCCATTCATGTCAAAAGCAAAGCTCCTCATTGGCCCTCTTTAAGAAAAACCTTGACGACTGGGTGGGAAATAGAAAATTCACCCTGGGGATCACTTCTGTACCACTACTTGACAGGGGCACAGGAAAATAATTTTCTTGGGTGATGAAAGCCAGGGAACCTTTTTGGCTAGGCTTATATAGGCCCTTGGTCCAATAGCCTAGAACCTACCTGTGAACCTGTTAAACCTCTAGGATGATCTCTCAAAATTCAGTTGCAATATGTCAGCCTCAGTATAGCCTCAGATGTAATTTATGACAAGGAATGTGTCTCCCATCTAGCAAACAGAATAAGCGAAGTGGTCCTGACCAGAGCTAAATATATTTGGCAACCAAAACATAAACCACCTTGGTGAAATTCCAGTATTAATAGGCTTTAAAATAAAATAAAAAAAATTAAGGCTTATAATAAATCAAAATGTACCTTTATTAAAAACGAAATAAAAACCTACCTTCATTAAAGACTATCAGCAAAAATCTGAAAGTTACTATAAGAAAGATCAAAGTGAAACAAACCAAAATTAGCAGTAATGATTATAAATCATTCTTTAACTATATCAATCAATTAAGAAGTACCACTCAGCAATGCTTTGATTTAATTCATAATGGTATTATGGTATTACCCACACTGACACTAAAGATATTGCTAATTTACTTGCATATGTATTTATTTACAAATTCACAAGAGAAAGTCACAGAAGCTTCACAAATTCCTGAGTCTCCCCCCTGAATTATCATGCATAATATACCATCTGCACTTTCTAAGACTGAAAATACAAGCTGTATAGCCTCCAATAATATACCTGTGTTGTTTAACAGTGCCAAAAGTGCCTCATTGGAAAAAAAACAAGAAATACATTTCTTTTGTGAACCTCTCTAAAAGTATTCAACTTAAGTATAGCCAGAGTGTGTTCTTGAAGTATGGAAAATTGTGATCAGTATGCCGCTTTGTAAAGAGGGCACCACGTCAGATTCATGAACAGTAGACCTATCAGCTTAACAAACCTAATTTACAAAGCCATTGAGCATATTATATCTGATTACATAAGCTTCAGTACAAAAAGTCCAATTACTTTAGATCTGCAAGAATATGGTTTTGTCAAAGGGAGATCATTTCTACTTTGATAAACTTCATGAAAGCCACTAGACCAGTAGGATAGCTGCCATGAAGTTCATGCAACATGCATGGGTCTGACAAAGGCTTTTGACACTATTTTCCATACTGGAATTATAAATAAGCTTAAAGAGCTAAATGTAGACCCTGATGTTGCAGGATGGATATCCCACTGACTAACAGATATAACCTTTGTAGTTAAAGTAGCAAGTGTCGCTTCAGGTGACTAGTGGCATTCCTCAGGGCTCAGCACAGTGACCCCTTCTGTTTGGAATCTACTTATTAAATCTCCAAACCAGCAGCCCAGACAGACTTCAAGATGAGTGTTACCATTCAATCAAAATATGATACCTTGTTATTGCAGCAAGAGCTAAACCATGCAAATCAATAGTGTATTAGAAATGGACATACATTAAATGCAAAAACAATGTATAACATTGTCATCTTTTGTAAATAAAATAACAGTAACTTACAATATAAACACCATCCACTCCACAGCTTATAGAATAGAAAGCATTCCACTCCAGACTGATATGGTTATCGAAAATCTTGTCATCTTCATAGATGACTCCATATCCTTTAGCAACTACATAACAAGAGTAGTCAGGAAATCCTTCTACCTAGCCCGGTTAATAACTAACATTCTCTCATCTAGGTCAAAGGATGATATTATTATTTTATTTTATTTTATTTTACATTTGTTAACCGGGATAGTCCGACTGTTTATATATCCATTTTCAGCGGAGGCCCGGGGAGAAAAGCTCCAAGGTTCATAATACACATACACATATAGTACTTTTAGCAAAATAGTGGTTACATACAGGTTACAGAAATTAGAGTACATGTATTTATACAGATAGGATCAAACTTATTACATTCAGGATTATGACACGATAAGTAGCAGTTTATACAGTTTATATAGTTTACCCTTCCTGGTATGGAGAGGGAAGAAAGTAAAATAAAAACATTTGAATTTAGAGGCAACTGAGAGATAGAGCAGATACTAGTCAGGGTTAGAACAAGGACATAACTAATGTGTTTTTGAGGTAATTCTTGAGTTTGTTTTTGAATAGAGTAAGTGATGATTCTAGGGTCAAGTCAGCTGGAAGTGAGTTCCATGTCTTTCCAACAGAGTTGGCAAATAGCAAGTCTCCAGCAGAGTGATTGGATTTGACTGTTTGAACTAGGAATCTAGTGGATGAAAGGAGCAGGAACTGTAGGGATTCATAATATTTTTTAGTGCAGGTGTGTTTTCTGTCTGGTAAAGTACTTTGTGGGCTACTGTGAGCTGATTGAATTGCAGTAGGTGAGGCAGTTCCAGCCATCCTAAGAGATTTGGGTTGTGGCAGTGGTTGCTCTGGTAGGGGGTGCCAGTTGCAAATCTGGTGATGTGGTTATAGCAGGATGATAATTTGTTAAGATCTGTTTTGTTCAAGTTAGAGAATAGAGGTGAGGCATAAATAAGGATCAATAGTAGATAGGATCGGGCAATTGCAGTTCTAGCAAGTGGGGTGAGGAAAGATTTGATCCTATAAAGAGAGCAGAGTTTTTAATGACAGTTTTTATAGTTTGATTGATGTGTGCATCAAACCTAAGGTTATTATCAACTATGACACCCAATAGTTTTGTTAGGGCTTCCAGGGAGATAATGGTGCCGTTATTTGCTGCTATGTTGAAGAGTGGCGGGGGGTCTTGCATGTAGGGGGGAAGAGAAGTTGCTTAGTTTTGTTGGGGTTTAGAATCAGACATTGATTTGAAAGCCAATATTCCACCGTGTTGAAGGTGTTTTTGGTTAAAGTGAATAGGCTAGCTGGGGAGGTGGTGGAGCAAATCAAAGTGGAGTCATCCGCATATTGAATGCAGGTAGCATCTGGGATGACTGTATGAAGGTTGTTGATAAAGACAGAGAACAGAAGGGGTCCTAATAAAGAGCCCTGGGGGACTCCTAGCATGATGGGAAGGCATGATGATAGCTTATCCTGCCAAAGGACTGCCTGGTGCCTGCCTGAAGATAAGATTCAAACCATTGGTGTGCTTGATTGTTTAAGGTGAAGGCCTTCAAGGTGTTTATAAGCATTTTATGGTCAACCATGTCAAAGGCCTTGGAAAGATCTAGAAAGAGTGCAGAGGTTAGTTTGTTATTGTTATGGTTGTGGTTTATAACATTAGAGAAAGAGAAGAGAGCAGAGGTAGTGCTGTGGTGTGACCTAAAGCCATGCTGAGAGCTGGAGAGTAGCTTGTTCTGTGTAGGATAGTGCATGAGCTGTATGTGTACACATTTCTTCATAAGTTTAGCTAGTGGGGACAGAATTGCTATGGGCCTATAGTTTGACAGTTCATTGGAACTGCCTCCCTTATGTAGAGGTATGACATGGGAGATTTTCCATATAGTGGGGATGGTAGCTTCAGATATAGTCCAGTTGATTAAAATTGAGATGGGGTATGCAATTGCATATTCAGCCTTTTGTAAATAGTCTGCAGGGAGGTGATCAGCAGCCAGAGTGGTGGGTCTTAGTTTTTTAAGTAGGGTCATGATGAGTTGAGTAGGAACAGGTTGGAAGCTAAAGGATGCATGGGTATTGGTAGTTGTTGCATTTGGATTAGAACCACTGGGTGTGAGTTGGCTGGCCAGGGACTGGATAGTCTCTGTGAAGAAGTTGTTAATGGTGTTAGCAATGTGTTCTGGGGATTTTTGTTTGGAGGCAGAGGGGGGTGGAGTGGTGGTTTGGCCTAGGTGGAGGAGTTTGTTTATTTATTCTATAGTCTGCCCTAATCAGAACGATTAAAGAATATAATGCCCTTTTAGTTTGCATTTATCCAGACTGTGTTACTGGGAAATTTTGCCAGCCCAGCTATCTGGAATTTTGTAAATAATTCTATATCATTTGTGAATATTGATATGATTTATACAGAGCTGTACATTATGTACTGAGCTAAAATGTAACCACAGCATGCCCTGCTGACTTAGAACAGAAAAATAAGTGGAAATTAGATTGCTTTATGATTGTGCTATAAAAGTTCTCTCTTAAGTTTCAATGCAGCAGACACAATGTCTAGAGCTAGAAGTTTTTGTATTGTCTTGAAAGAGAAGTAATTACTAGGTTTAAAATGTAAAAAGTGTTTTAATGTTTTACAACTTCCGAGATCTGCAAACATCTGAGAAATATGTATTTTTAACACAGAGATGTTACATTCTGTTAGTTTCTGTTTTAATCTGGGAACTGAAGTCACGTGACAAAAAGTGATGCCATTCCAAGCTAACCCAGCAGTAATATTTGATATTGATTTAAGAACTCTGAGAGAGACTGGACATTTTGTATTTTGTCTTGAACCTAGCAAGAACATCCCCTCATCATCATCGTCTGCACTTGCCTTGATGTAAGTAAGACTTAGGGCATAGTATCTCTCTTAGATATAGATAGGAATATAGTAAAGATTAGTTTAGATGTTTTCTGTATTTATTTGAGACTGTCCTGCAATGTTGTTTTAAAATATTTCATGTGATTTTGAACTTTGAAGTTACTGTGTTGACTGACTGAGTATTGTCTTAGGTTCATAGGTTCATAGGTAGGTACTAGGCTATTGGCCCAAGGGCCTAAGTAAGCCTAGCCAACAAGGTTCCCTGGCTTACGCCACCCAAGAAAGTTATTTTCCTGTACCCCTGTTGAGCAGAGCTATAGAAGTGATCCTGGGGTATATTTCCTATTTCCCATCTATTCATCAAGATTTTTCTTGAAGAGTGCTAATGAGGAACTTTGCTTGACATAGAAGGTGTCAGAAAAATATCTATTAATGTGTGTATGCTTAATGCTAATTAGAAGCTAAATAAGTTAACACGTTTTTCATTCTATTTTATATGCACTGTTTATATATAAATTGAGTTTCATATGAGACTAAAAAGATGCTTTTTGAAACTGCAGTGTGCTTTCTGAAACTTGCAAGATGCCCTCTGACCTAGTAATTGCTAGCACAGCAATATTCATGTTTATGCCTTTTGGAAATGTACTTAAGAAGCAGGTGGTTATCTGCTAGGTCAGGAGTGAATAAATGAACAATGCTATATCATGTAAATGTAATGATCTTAAACAATCAGCTCTGTTCAAAGTATGACAACATGTGCAGCTGCAGAAGTTTAGAGATAGTGTAGACAAAGGATTGTTAGAGAAATGAACTGCTTGCTTTGTGCTTGAATTAGCCACAGTACCTTGAATGGTAATATTGCATGTATCTAACCGGTGGTAGCCAAGGTCACGTTGTTTTCCTTAGGAAGTTTCTCACAAAAATTAATAAATCAGCAGAATTTTATGAAAGCAATTATTAGTAAATGATGATGACAAAACTTGTGATTCACTACGTCAGCTTGGTAGGCAATGTCTTATTAGAAAGTGTATAGAAATGTAAGCATTTCCTGTTTCTAGTTAGACAAACTCTGTATTAGCACGTTTTTGTCTCCTTGCTGCAAGATTAAAGTGCCTTAACCTGAACCTACCGTGTTTTGATAATTTTTAAAGTATATTTTTCCTTTGACATTTTGGTCCTTCGGACCGGAAAGTACCTCTCACGCTAGGCCTAGGTCAGAATTGGGCCCGGTGGCATGTACCCGTACGGAAAAGTGGCCACATCGGCTCTTCTGTTTTGAAAGACCTCCGACTGAATTGTTGTTCGAAAGAGGCCAGACACTGTTTCTGAACTGGGATTGGAGGACGAGTCAAGGTTCCAGTGGATCAACTCACAGAGGGTCAGGTAAGGAGGAATTTACCTTTTTTCTGTTTTAGGTAATAATGAATTTACCTTTTTTTCTGTTTTAGATCAGGGACATTACAGTATTGTTTTGTCAGAGAGATTTGCATGTGCAGATCAGGGACAAAAAGATTGCTGTCTTGTCATAGATCAGGGAAACAGAATAGGTAGACAGTTATTCTAGATAAACTGTGAAAAGGTGTAAAATCATGGTACCATGTGATAAAAAGGGTTACGTAACAATTTTTAGCTTAGCTAAGGCAACATGGGAAATCAGTGCACGAAAATTTCCCGAGACCCGCCCCAACTGAAGACGTGAAATACATGCAATTACAGCGTGCCGATAATGTTAAGTATTATACAAAATGGGTTGATAAATACAAATTTGATGGTAATTTAGATAAATCTTCACTTATTAAACTTGTTAGACAACTTAAAACAGACGCGAAAGGTCAGCTAAAAAAGCAACAGCAATTAGGAGTCCCTCAGGCACATAGGTGGCTTGAGGAAGCAAATCGCAGGGAACAAAAGATTAAAAATTCAAAAGCAATGTTCTTAGATAAAGAAGATAATAACTTGGTAATAGCGACAGCCCCTCCTCCGCCCCCTCCGCATCCTTTACTGGAACATGAAGCGAGTGGACAAGGTGATCCACCTCCGCTATACCCAGCTGTTCCTGCAAAATCAAAACCGTTTGTCAGAGATCCTATCGAGACCAGGTCTCGAGCATGTAACTTGAGAGGGGATATTGAATTATATGAAATGAATAGAAATTTACAAGCTATGAGTGAGGAAGAGATATGTCCACTCATAGAAGTACCAAATCCACAGGCAGGACAGGATCCGACTCTTCTAGTATATAGACCGTGGACACTGGAAGACATCCGGAAAGCCACAGGGGGAATTCCCCATCCAAAAGTTAATTTTAGAAAATTCTTAGAAGGCTTACAGGGCATGAGGTTAAGTTACCATTTGAATGGAGAAGAAGTAGAAAAAGTAGTTAGACAAACTGTAGGTCCAGATTGGCACGTGATCAGTGGCAACTGGAATCCCCGTGACGCAGAGCTTAGACCACTCCCACATAGTAATGCAGAACTGGACAACAGAGTGAAAGGTCTGACGGACCGAATCTCTGAGAAATGGAAGCCTAGGGCTGATTGGACTTGCATTAATCAATGCATACAACAAGAAGGTGAAACTGTTGATAGATATTATGCCAGATTATTAGAATGTTTTAATAAACATTGTGGAATGCAGGTACCTGAAGATCAAACACATGATTCCCCATATGAGCAACAGCTAAAGAATGCATTCTTAAAAGGCAGTATTGCTCCCATTAGCAGCTTTATTACAAAGCACATGGTAGATCATCGTACAAGTAGATTACAGTCATTACTTTTTTTTTTTCTCAAAAAACTTTTTATTGAATATATAAACACTACATTAGGAGTTGAATAAATATAAGCAACTTTGTTTAAATAAATTGCAACTCTTATAAGCATTAGGAAAAGAGATAGAATAATAATAACATTACACAATATATACAATATATACAATAGGTAACCAGAAAATAAATGATAACTTAAAATAAAAAATAAAATTCTATGTATGAAATATTTCAATTAATGGAATAAAAATTTACCAAACACAAGACCAGAAAAAGATTTAAAGGTATTAATTATTAATAACATTCAAAACCTTCTCTAATACTATTTTTTTTAAAGCCATTTTTTTAGGACTCTTAACTATGTTTCTCTGAGCATCAATATATAAGTAAGCCATTTTCTGGAAAGTATCCCAGTTTAGTTTGGTACGATCAAGCCAGTTTTGAGTTATGTAAAGTTTTATTAAAGAGCAAATAAAAATAATAACATGAGTATCCAATTTTGAGAGATGAATTATCGGAATATGAAGTATAGCAATTTCCCAGGACAGCGTAGATTTGTGATAGCCCATTCTCTGTAGTCTTACTTTCAAAGAGGTCCATAATCTATGAGAAAAATGACAATACCATAGAATATGTAAGAGGTCAGCTTGGGGGTAGGAACAGCATGTGCATGATGGGGATTTATTAGGATTAAATTTATTTAATTTATATGGTGTATAGTAAGCATCATTGTTAATCATTAATTGTGTGTACATTAATTTCTTAAATGGAGCAAATTCCTTAGTATATCTGATTGCCAAAAGTTTTTGATTCTCAGTTATTTGAGAATTATGATATAACCAGAAATTTGACAAGAGACAGTTCTGATCCAGCACTAGATTCTTTATCAGTTTATAAGATTTAGATAACATTTTACCTGATGAAGATAATGTTCTAATTATCGTGTTTAGATTATTTAATTCATGTTCTATAGGTTCTATGGGTTCATACTTACTCTTGATTACTTCTCTTAATTGGCGTAGTATTGTAGAATAATTCCAATTGACATTCAGAATTTTACGCCAATCTATTAGGGACAAGTCATTATATTTCAGGATATCCCAGACTTTCAAATTTTTTATTAGAGGATACTTTGTTAGGTTAAAAGGAGTGTTATCTATCATTATATTAGGATTTAGGTGAAGTGGTTGAAAAAAGTGAGAAAACTTATCTAGATTACATAATTTTAGTAAAGTTTGAAAGGCTTTAATCTTTTGTTTAATAAAGATAGAAATTTTATTGGTAATTTTCATATCTAAAGAAATAAAAGGAATAGCTTCTGGGTTTATATTTTTAGATAAAATGTAATTATACCAAATCTTTATCCATAAGGGATAATTGATATGTTTACTATTTTTGAAATTAGATATGGTGAAAAGTTTGTTTGATGAAACAATTAAATAGTAAAGATAGAAGTTTGGTAATCCCAAACCACCTTTATCCTTAGAAATTGATAATCTAGAATAGGAGATTCTAACTGATTTGGGAAACCATAAAAATTTAGCCAACTCTTTATTTACTTTCTTGAAAAAACATCTAGGAATTATCTGGTCAGAAGAATTGAATTGATACAGAAATTTTGGTAGAATGTTCATTTTAATTAAAGCAGCCTTTGATAAAAGTGATAGATTTAAGTGCTCCCATCTGGTTATATCAGATACTATTGAACTCCAAACTTTACTTATGTTATTTTGAAAAGAAGAATTATTATTGTGTTCCATGTTGATTCCCAAATACTTTACACCAAAAGTAAACTGGATTAGTTGATCAGAAAACAAGTACGGTTTATGAACCAAATGATTTAAAGGAAATATATGAGTTTTTGAAGGATTTATAAGATAGTTCGAAGCAGAAGAGAAACATTCAATAGAATTTGTTATTTTACTAAGGTCAGATATTGGAGTTTGAAAGTATAATACTAGGTCGTCAGCAAAGGCCGAAAAATAAATTTTTGTATTAAGAATCCTAGGGACATTATGAAAAGTGTTTTGAGTAATAAACAACAGTAACGGTTCTAAATATATATTAAAAAGAAAAGGGGACAGTGGACAACCTTGCCTCGTACCTCTGGTAATCTTTATAGGGGAAGAAGTGTAACCATTAATGTAAAGTCTGGTAAACATATCTTTGTACAACGTTTTTAAAAAGTTTATAAAGAATAAAGAAAAGTTAAAGCATGACATAGTTTGAAAAAGAAAATTCCAACAGACTCTGTCAAAAGCATTTGATGCATCAAGAATCAGTGCATATATTGGGTTAGAATAATTTTTTATGAGATGGATGATAGATTGTAAAGTCAGTGTATTATCCCAAGCATGTCTGTGGGACATAAAATCTGATTGGTCTTGGGAAATATTTGATGGTAAAACCTGTTTCAATCTGTTGGCCAAAATAGATGCTAAAATATTTATGTCTAAATTTATTAAAAAAATAGGTCTGTAATTAAATGGGTCTGATTTTTCTTTATTATTTTTCAAAATTAATATAGTTTTAGATGTATTCCAATGAATATCTGAAATATCCTTGATTCTTATGTAATTGTATACTTTAAAAAGAAAGGGAACTATTACCGACTTAAAGGATTTGAAAAATTCCGGTGTGAACCCATCTGGACCAGGAGATTTACCAGATTTAAGACTATCAATTGATTCTGAAATATCTTGATAGGTTAGAGGAGCAGAAAGCAATCTTTGTTGATTATCATTTAACTTGGGGAAATTTAAAGAACTTAAAAAGCTTTTTATATGATTATGATCTAATGAATTAGATGGTTTTGAGTATAATTCTGTATAAAGTAGAGTAAAGAGATAAATAATCTCTTCATCTGTGTTGTATAGTTTATTCTTGTGCAATAAAGATTACATTTTTGGCTTATCAAAATTATTTTTAATTATTCTAGCCAATATTTTAGAAGGAACTTGGGCCCATTCAGAATACATTGCTAATAGTTTTTGATCTACTAAAGTAAGGTTGTTTTGATGTAGCAAAATTAGTTCTTTCTGACAATCTAAGATTTGCTTTTCAAGACTAGAGTCTTGATTTAATCTAAACTGATTTTCAAGAGAATGAATTCTAGATTTTAAGAACTCTTCTTTCTTAATGTAATGTTTTTTAAGGTAAGCAGCCTTACTGATAAACATTCCTCTTAATCTCGCCTTGCATGCAGCCCATTGTATATCGTAAGGAATACCAGTTAAGTCTAGATCACCTTCCATTTCCTGTATAGTTTCTGAGCACTGTTTACAAATATCTTTATTTAAGAGTAAATTATTGTTTAGAGTCCATTTGTTTGAGTTAATATTATTTTTAATATTGTGGGTAATGTTTAGTTTTAATAAGATTCTTGAATGATCTGAAAAATATCTGGGTTCAATATTAAAATCCAAAATAAATTATGAGATAGTATTAGAAATCAGAAAAAAATCCAATCTAGACCATGAATGGTAACATTTTGAGTAATATGTGTAAATATCTTTCTTGTTTGAGATTTTTATAGAGTGCAATGGATCAATTAAATTATGTTCCAAGATTAATTCATTAAGGGCCAGAGTTGCTTGATGGTTATAAGAAGCAGAGCAACTAGTACGATTGTTAAATAAATTTGTTAGAGTCAGACTGTAAAAATCATTGAGTTATTCAAAAACAATGTCAATCAATAACAAACAATAATGCAGGAGAACTCGTGTATCTATAGCTCTAATATTCTAATGTACATTAGGAGGCAAAAAACCATACACAAAGCTGTACAGAATTTTGACTAGTTTATTCACAGAGGACACCATTTTTTATACATGTCATTATCAGTTTTGCCCACCTCACTGGCGTGGTCAGTGACAGGGTCTTTACATCATAGTAACTTATAGAAAAGTGCTGAGGTTGTGTTTTTCAAAAAGTCTTTTTCCCATGAGAATGTTACAGCCTTGCAAGCACCTGGTCAGTCACGGTGACCTCCTGAGGATGTAGCCAATTCAAGGCTCTTAGATTAGTTCGAATACAATGGGTGCAGTTCTTCTTAAATGCCTTCTTTTGTTTCTTGCTTGCCAGCTGGACACTATCTCTGATAGTGCGCACAAGGCTATTCTTCTGGTGAAAGCAGGAAGGTGATACACATGCGAACAGATTTATTATTTTCTAACTTTGCAAAATAATCTTTACTTGAAAGACATGAGCCAGGCTGTGCTTGAACGCTGCCAAGGCCAAATTTCTGATTACACTGCAGCTTGTGCTTCAAGCAATAATATGCAGGTTTATTTCTACTATTATTCTAGTAAGACAGAATCAAATGCATTACATAAACTTTGTTCTCTATTATGGATTTAAGTACATTTATTCCTAACTAAAGCACACATTTCTCTATATATTTGACCACACAACTTATATGTGTTTGAATGTTTGAATACACATTTTCCCAAGCAGCATATATTGTAAATATATTTTCTAAGCAGCATACATTGTAAATATATTTTCTAAGCAGCATACATTGTAAATATATTTTCTAAGCAGCATGTATAGATTTTTCTAACATTCTCCCTCCTGTTAATGCATTTTATTCTATTTGAAACATAAACAATATTATTTCATTCCTCAGCCTTTCCCTTCCAAGGGCTTTCAGCTAAGTAAGTCATTTGTTTTATATTTCAGATAGGCTTTCACTTGGTATCAACAAATTCAATTCCATATCTTGGTACATAGTTTCAGTCACTGATACATCAACTAAGTCTTTAACTAATTTTTTCACACAGGGTATCCCGCAGCAGACACATGCTCCAATTATGAGCAGTACTACACAAATTGCAATCAGAATGTTCATAAGGACCGACCCCCACCCCCCAAACAGATTCTGGAAAAAGTTTGTCAGTGGGTTTGGGCCTGGTTCTGCCATTGCTGACACCTGCTGTATTACCTCCAGGTGATCATTGATTTCATGCTGGTTGTCTGGAATGTACGCACAGCATTCTTCTTTGATAAGCGTGCACGTACCACCTCTCGCCGCTAGGGTGAAGTCGAGAGCCATTCGGTTCTGTAATACAACTGTTCTCATTGCATTCATTTCATCAGTCACAAGTTCAAGAGCGGAAAAAGTCGCATTGCTCATTACTTCGAGGAGTTTTGACAATTTCCTCAGTTCCCAAATTGATTTGACTGCTCCGTAGGCTGGGAAGATCCCAGCCCAGGATATAACACTGTCACTCAAGTCCATATGGGTCAACTTTTCTTTGTCCTTCACGGCCGAATGATCCTTCCAGCTTGCTTCAATCTTACCCACTGGATTAGTAGGTTTTCTGACTGTATTTTCGGCTTGCTGAGCTACATCTCTCACATTACGTATTTTACCCAGGGGCAATTCTGCAGTATGCCTTATGGCTGGAACCAGATAACCCAAAAAACAACTGCCGGACCAATTCTCAGGTAACCATTTATAGGCCTTTTTCCCACAAACAAAATAACAGTTTTCTACTTTTGTACTGATGTGGGTTAACCCCGAATGAAACATTTTCTTATCTATAACAGATAATTGTCTATATATTTCAGGAGTTTTTTGCACATCTCTCAATGTTGTTTTCATCAAGCTTAAGTATGAACCATAATTCGTGCTACAACTAGTACCTTGATCTACAGGTTTTATATAACATTTGTAAGACACAGTTATGTTACAGTTACTCCAACCAACCTGGAGTGTATCATTTTTAACAAAACAAACAATACCTTTCTGAGTAACAGGCAAATATAATGCCACTTTGTCTTGTGATCTCACAGTGCCTGTATCAAATAATAGGTTTTCCCAAGTTTCATTTATCCCCAAGGGGACAGCAGACATCAAAAGTCCTCCATATGCTGTGGGTATTGCAGTACAAACCCAGCAATTTGAAACGTTCATAGTCTCTACATAGACTCGTTTCATAGCCAGGTATGTGTTAAAATTTGGGTGCCAGTCTATAGCCAGTCCTTCATCACGTTTTATTAATTTCACTTCTGTAGTTATATGCAAGAAAAACCATAACAACAAAAAGGTTACTACAAACATAGTTATTAAGTGTATGATCAGTAGGCCAGTGAACCAGTGTCTCTGGGGTTGTTTCACATTTTTATTCATTCTGCCTCTGGCCATCCTGTTCTTGTGATATGTCAGTTAAAAGATTTTTATCCAAACTAAATTTCTTGACAGGTTTGCAGTGGGTCAAATGAACCCAAGATGATCTTTCAGCAATTTTTACTGCAGTAGGTGTTGCCAATAGTACCTGGTACGGACCTTCCCACTTTGGACTCGCCCAGTTCTTTCTTTTTATGATTTTCAGCCAAATCCAGGACCCCGGGGTCAGCACGGCCTCCGGTTTTGCTTCTTGTTTATCTGAAAAAGAGTTCAACTGCAAAACAGCCTTATTTGTTAACAATTTCTTCATATAACTAGCTAATGAGCCATCGGCCTCCAGCTCTGCAGGCATGAGGGCCTTCCATTGTGGCACACAATATGCCCTTCCAAACACTATCTCAAAAGGGGTCAAGCCCTTTACATTTGGAACAGTTCTCATGCTCAGCAGTGCTAAAGGCAGACAGCAAATCCAAGTCTTTTGAGTCTCACTCATTAATTTTCTCAACTTGTTTTTCAAGATTCCATTGTACCTCTCCACCAGTCCTGCTGACTGAGGGTGATAAGCACAATGGTTTTTTAAAGAAATCCCAAAAAATCTCCCAAGCTGGTGAATTGTCTGATTTACAAAATGTGTTCCATTGTCACTATAAATTCTTTCCGGTATGCCAAATCTAGGAATGATTTCTTTCACTAGGGCTTTTGCTACTGTTGCTGCATCCGGATTCCTGGTTGGAAAAGCTTCTACCCATTTTGAAAACATATCTATGATCACTAAACAGTATTTTTTCCCTTCACATTTATTCAGTTCTATGAAATCCATACAAATAGTATGGAACGGATAGGGTGGTGTTGGAAAGCTCCCTCGCTTTGGTTTAAATGCTCCCTGTGCATGATGCTTGCTACAAATATGACATGTTGCACAAAATTTTTGTGTATAATTCGTAAATCCGTATGTTTGGAATGTTTTGTTAACTAACTGTACCATCCCCCCTGTTGAGACATGGCTCTGCCCATGACTCAACAAAGCTGCATATCTAAATAAATTAGATGGCAATATGGGCTTTTTCTCTTTGGAGATGTACAGTCCCTCTTTAAGGATTGCTCCTCGTTTTATCCACTTTTGCTTTTCTGCTTTTGTAGCTAATGTCTGCATTGTTTTTAACATTTCTAAATCTAGAGTCTCAGAAGGTTGTAGTTCTTCATTTAAAAGCACAGTTTCTGGGTCTGAGGCAGCTTGCTTTGCAGCTGCATCAGCCCGAGCATTCCCTTTTGAAATTCTATCTTGTTGTTTGGTATGGGCTGCACATTTACAGATAGCTATTCTAGTGGGTAACTGAATAGAATCTAACAGGTTCAAAATCAATTGTGCATGATTAATCGGCTTGCCAGTAGATGTTATCATCACCCTGTTTTTCCATTGTTGTGCAAAGACATGCACTGTAGAGAAAGCATACTGACTGTCAGTATATATGTTAACACATTTGTCTTTCGCTAGAGTGCAAGCATGTGTCAAAGCTATTAATTCTGCTGCTTGAGCTGACAGGTTATGTTGCAGGGGTTGTGCTTCTATGATTTCGTCATCAGTCACTACTGCATAACCCACTAGGTTTTTTCCTGTAGGACCTCGTCTACAGGACCCATCCACAAAAAATGTCACCTCTGCGTCAGCCAAAGGTACATCAGTAAGATCTTGTCTGGGTGTGGTTATTTGTTCCATTTCCTGTAGGCAGCTGTGTGGTGTGCCCTCCACAGGAATCGGAAGTAATGTCGATGGATTTAATGTCGTGCAACGTTCAATTGTCATATGGGGTTGACTCAATAGTATGGTCATGCAAGAAAGATGTCTGGCAGGGGATAAAAATGCTATTTTTTCTTGCAGTAAAATTATCGCAACTGCATGAGGTACTCTCAACGTGAGAGGATGAAACAATACCACTGAGGCTGAAGCTTGCACTGCCATAGCTGCTGCGACTACTGCTTGTACGCAGGGTGGTAATGATCGTGCCACTGGATCTAACTGTGATGAATAGTAAGCTATGGGGCGTTGCTTGCCGCCATGTTGTTGCGTCAGTACTGACGTCATATATCCCCGCCTACAATCTACAGTTTGGAAAAATCTCTTATGGTAATTCGGAAGCCCTAAAACTAATGATGAAACTATCAGTTGTTTTAGTCTGCAAAAGGCAGTTTCTGCTTCTGGAGTCCAGTGCAGTGTTTCTTGTGCTGCCATTGGTGTTTTAAATATTAAATCAGCCAATGGAGCCGTTTCTAAAGCATAATTCGGTATCCAACTTCGACAAAAATTAGTCGTTCCCAAGAAGGACATCATTTCCTTTTTGGTAGTTGGTCTTGGTGCTTGTAAAATTGCTGTTTTCCTATCTTCATCCAATGTTCTGCCTTCTTTGGATATCACATATCCTAGGTATTTAACCTGTTCTTTCCAAAGTTGCAATTTATGTTTATTCACTTTATGCCCTTGCTCAGCTAAGAATTTCAACAATGCTATTGTATCTTCCCTACACTGCTGCTGGGTAGGGGCTGCAAGCAGGATGTCATCTACATAAAGTAGTACTTGGCTGCCCCCTGGTGGAGAAAACCCCGCCAGGTTGCTAGCCATCTCTTGTGCGAATATTGTTGGACTTTCACTATATCCCTGTGGTAGTCGGGTGTACGTATACCTTTTGCCCTGAAATGTAAATGCAAACCAATGCTGGCTGTCAGGGTGGATAGGTATTGAAAAAAACGCATTGCTAATATCTACCACGGTGAAATATTTTTGTTGCGGCTTCAAATCATTTAACAAGGTGTGGGTCTGGCACCGTAGGTGCCCTTGGTATTACCGCATCATTTACAGCCTGTAAATCTTGTACCATCCGCCATTCCCCGTTTGCTTTTTTTACAGGAAATAGAGGAGTATTACATGGTGAATCTAGGGATTCTACCAGTATCCCTTTCTTAAGTAATGCCATTATGATAGGTTTGATTCCCTGTTCCGCATCCTTGCTCAAAGGATATTGTCTTTTCCTTGGTCTAAAGGCCGATTTTGGTGTAATAACTACTGGCCCTGCTGTTCGAATAAGTCCTACATCTGATTTTCCTGTTGACCAAAGAACATTTGGTATTTCGCTCAAAGCTTTTTCTTCTTCTTCTATCAAGAACGCCAGTCAGCTGTCTTCACTCTGTTGTAAGTGTACAGCTGGGCGTGCTTATGCTAACCAATTTAGTTTTGTTTCTGTACTCCTAAGCCCGATAACTCTAAGTCAGTTAGTTTCTCCCATTTTGTCACTTTGTCACCCAAGTCTACCCACCTAACATTCCTGTTTTTGGTTAGGCTAACATGTGGTAGTTTATTGGATTTGTACAATTCCAAGAACTCCTGAGGTAGTGAACAACTTACTACACTATTGCCCTCAGTGTCCCAGTATAAAGTCCGTAGTATTAGTCTATTTGGGATTCCTGAACAATTTTTGTTCATATTCTTTATCAGGTCCTGATGTGCTACAATAGTATAGGGTACAATGTAACAAATGTTGCTGATCAACATCGAGGGGAAGCACCTTGCTGGTGGCTACATTCATCAGTTCCTTGGTCACCGCCCCTGGACCAGTTGTAACCAGATCCTGGCTGTACCAATAATAAGCCTCACCCTCCGATCGTACTACAAAAGTATCAGTTTGCCTCTGTGCCTCCATACCGTTCATGGTAGGGACTACTGCTATGCCAAAAAGTTGCATAAGATCTCTTCCTAATAAGTTCATGGGGCATTTGGCAGAAAGTACTATTTTACTTCTTTGGGTCATGCCCGAGATGGGGTCAGTTATTGCTATATCATGGGAAAGTGGTTCCCTGTACAGCTGTCCGTTTGCTGCTTTCACTAATATGTAATCAGGCGACTCAGAATGTTCCGGTAACTTTGAAGGATGTTTCAAAGTTCGTGATGCTCCTGAGTCACACAAAAATTTGACTTCTCTCCCTTCCACCAGAAGTGTAACTTCCGGTTTTGTGTCTGCTAAATAGAGCTCTAAGCTCAGTAATGCCAAATCCAAAACTTCACTTTCCCCAACTTCTACATCCGGTTGCATGTCATTTGTTTCTTCTAAGGTATTTACATCATTCCCCTGCTCATTAGTCTCTCCTGGTGACTGCTGAGCAGCATAACTGTCATATAGTCAATCCTCATTTTCCTTATCCTTTTTTTCCACAGGTGCCTTGCTCCTGCAATCCCTTGCCAAATGTCCCTTCTTACCGCAATTGAAGCACTCACCTCTTTTCTTCCTGTCCTCATAAATTTCTGAGTTTCTGTCAGAGCGTTTGTTACCCTGAGTATTCCGCTTACCCTTCTTGGCTGTTTGTACTACAAAAACTTCCGCACCGTCTTCAGCTGTGAAGACCTGCGTTTTCTTTTTACTGTTAAAATGTTTTTCGGCATGTCTAGCATATTCTAACAAGGCTTGAAGCCTACTTGTTCGGTGATCTATCATGTGCTTCGTGATGAAGCTATTGATAGGGGCAATACAACCTTTCAAAAATGCATTCTTCAATTGTTGTTCATATGAGCTATCATTCTTTTGATTTTCGGGAATAGGCATGCCACTATGGTTATTAAAACATTCTAATAATCTACCATAGTATGCATCTACTGTTTCATTATCTTGTTGTACACATTGGTTAATGCAAGTCCAGTCTGCCCTAGGTTTCCATTTTTCAGTAATGCGGTCTGTAAGACCCTTCAATCTAGCATCTAGTTCTGCGTCACTATGTGGGAGTGGCCTGTGTTGCACGTCACGGGCATTCCAGGCGCCACAAATCATGTGCCAGTCCGGACCTAAAATTTGTCTAACTACTCTTTCTACCTCTTCCCCATTTAAGTGGTAACTCAATCTCATGCCCTGTAAATCCTGTAGAAATTTCTCAAAATTAATTTTTGGATGGGGAATTCCTTCTGTAGCTTTTCGGATGTCTTCCGGTGTCCATGGTCTATACACTAAGAGAGTTGAGGCCTGGCCCTCCTGTCCTGCCTGTGGGTTTGGTACTTCTATTAATGGACAGATTTCCTCACTCTCATCTAATAAACTTCCGCTTGGTTGAACATCTATAAGCGTTTGGCGTGTTCGGGATCTAGTCCCGATAGGTTCTCTTACAAATGGTTGTCTTAATATCCCTGTTGTCTCTGGGTAACGTGGGGGGGGTCCAGCCCGCCCTCCCGCTTCGTATTCTAAGTAAGGCATCGGAGGAGGTGGTAGGGGAGGGACCGATGCTACTATTATGTTATTATCCTCTTTGTCCAAAAATAATGCCTTTGCATTTTTATTTTTCTGTTCCCTTCGGTTCACTTCCTCAATCCACCTATGTGCTTGAGGAACGCCCAACTGTTGTTGTTTTTTTGCCTGACCTTCTGCGTCAGATTTTAACTGTTTCAAAAGTTTTACTAATGACATTTTATCTAATTTACCATCAAAGTCATACTTGTTAACCCATTTTGAAAAATATCTCACATTATCTGCTCTCTGTAATTGCATGTATTTTGCATCTTCTGTTGGGGCGGGTCACGTGACCCTTTAGTGCATTCATTTCCCATGTCTCTGAAAGAAAAAAAAAAGAAGAGAGAGAGAGAAAAACAGAACTGTTACGTAACCCCTTCTCTTGTACCACGTGGTATCTTATTCCCCGTATTCACAGTAGTGTCTAGAATGACTGTTTACTTTGCTTTGTTTTATTTCCTGATCTATGACTCAAGATACAATACTTCGACTACCTCTCTCCCTGCTATCACAAACCTTAGCAATAGCACAGTGTAACCTGGTCCCTGATCTAAAACAAAAACAAAGAGAGGAATTCTGCTTACCCGAGCCTCCCGCTTATGTTTGATATGCTGTTTAGGCCCCAGTTTTCCGCTTTTCGGCCACAGATCAGACAAGTGGACAGCCTCTTTGGACACGACAATTCAGTCGGAGGTCTTTCCTTCTTCTGCGCAGATTTCGGTGCCACCTATATATTCTGACCTGCAGCTTACCAAGGGAATTCCGGCACGATTAGGACCAAAATGTTAAATAAATTTGTTAGAGTCAGACTGTAAAAATCATTGAGTTATTCAAAAACAATGTTAATCAATAACAAACAATAATGCAGGAGAACTCGTGTATCTATAGCTCTAATATTCTAATGTACATTAGGAGGCAAAAAAACATACACAAAGCTGTACAGAATTTTGACTAGTTTATTCACAGAGGACACCATTTTTTATACATGTCATTATCAGTTTTGCCCACCTCACTGGCGTGGTCAGTGACAGGGTCTTTACATCATAGTAACTTATAGAAAAGTGCTGAGGTTGTGTTTTTCAAAAATTCTTTTTCCCATGAGAATGTTACAGCCTTGCAAGCACCTGGTCAGTCACGGTGACCTCCTGAGGATGTAGCCAATTCAAGGCTCTTAGATTAGTTCGAATACAATGGGTGCAGTTCTTCTTAAATGCCTTCTTTTGTTTCTTGCTTGCCAGCTGGACACTATCTCTGATAGTGCGCACAAGGCTATTCTTCTGGTGAAAGCAGGAAGGTGATACACATGCGAACAGATTAATTATTTTCTAACTTTGCAAAATAATCTTTACTTGAAAGACATGAGCCAGGCTGTGCTTGAACGCTGCCAAGGCCAAATTTCTGATTACACTGCAGCTTGTGCTTCAAGCAATAATATGCAGGTTTATTTCTACTATTATTCTAGTAAGACAGAATCAAATGCATTACATAAACTTTGTTCTCTATTATGGATTTAAGTACATTTATTCCTAACTAAAGCACACATTTCTCTATATATTTGACCACACAACTTATATGTGTTTGAATGTTTGAATACACATTTTCCCAAGCAGCATATATTGTAAATATATTTTCTAAGCAGCATACATTGTAAATATATTTTCTAAGCAGCATACATTGTAAATATATTTTCTAAGCAGCATGTATAGATTTTTCTAACAACGATCAATTTCTGGGTTTATTACTGCGTTCCAATCTCCACCTACTATAATATAGTGGTCTTTATAAGAGGTAAGAATATTATAAATTTTTAAGATAAAAAAATGTTGTTGACTACAAGGACCATATAGATTTAAAACTAAAAGTGGTTTATCAGGATTATGAATAGTAGCAGTAAACAGGCACCATCTACCCTCGTTATCATATTTCTCATCAATGATGTTCCCCATGAATTTTTGTTTAATAATTATAGCTACACCTCTAGAATTAGAAGTATCCCCGGAAGCCACTATCTTCTTGATCCATTTTTTATTTTTTTCTTTACCCCAATCAACTCAAGGAATATGTGTCTCTTGAATAAAACATATATTGGCTTGTGATTTAAATATCAAATGAAATAATAAAGATTTTTTTGCTTTACTTTGGATTCCTCTTACATTCCAGGAATCAACTATTAAGTTATTTGTCATAAGTAAGGTAAATGGTTAATATTGATGCAATAAAAACATAGAGTAATGTCCTGAATATAATCAAATCAATATCAAAGAGAAAAAAAGAAACATAACTAGTCTGATCTATGTTTAAATAGAAACTCATTATTATAAATACCCTCAGGAAAAAAAGGATAATTTTAAATTTACATACTTCCTTCATCCTTACCCTAGTGCCTGCCCACCATTCCCCTAATGACAAAGGAAGGTCAGAGATAAACAGAATAGAATTTACATTTTTGGTTACCAAAAACTTCAAATTAGCAGAATAAGCTTTAGATGTAGCCCAAACAAAAACTAAAACCAAAACAATAACACTGAACATATTTACATATCTATCTATACTCAAGACGTCCAACATACCCATTCCCCATTCAATACGTAATTACAAGCTCCTATATTTTGCAAATATATAAAACATTTAAATGATTTTCCTCATATAGATCAAATACATATTAGTTGACCAAAATCATCACTACATTCCAGGTATTATAATGACTCAAATGCATGTAGAAAGTAAAAGAAAGATAGGACTGTCATTTCTCTGCATACATATTTACCCTATGAGATACTAATGTAAACTATAACATAGATAAAATATGTTTTGATTTGAAAAAAAAAAAAAACAGCCCCAGAATTTACAATATATATAATAAAACAAAATATTTCAAACATTTGTCAAATGACATCGCAGTAAAGTGAAGAATATTTCTAGAGAATGACCTGAACAAGGAAAGTAACATTTACTTCAAAATACACAGAATAAACACATAGACCATACACCCAAAGGAAATCAGGTCCATCCCCCGGAAACACCAAACTCCCCAATAATCCACAAGTAAGTAAATAAATCTGCAAATATATCAGCTGTACAACCACATCCCCTAACCTTTTCACTACATCTGAATACATTTTAGCGCCATCTGGTGTTGCAAACTGAAAGATGCAACTGCACAATCCTACATCCATAAGCATAACCATTCACATAAAAGTCATTAAGCACATTAGTGTTTAAATTTATTTTAGCAAAATATGTATATTTTATGATTTTAAGTAAGTGGCTCATAAAGTGAATTTAGGTCTGTAACCTTATATTTTGTAAAATCATCTGTCTCTTTGTGGACCACTAAAGAGCCCTGCGCCCCCAGGAGCCGAGCCCAACCCCTCCCCTCAAGCGCGCAATCCACACACAAAGATATTTCATTTATACCTGAATTCTATGTCGTTGCTACAACACAGAATATATCCAAACACACACAGCATGTTCATAGTATTATTTCATGAACATTTCATATGCTATTTAAAATTTAGATATGCAATATAGTATGTACAATTAAACCATGGCGTTTAAAATGCCTTCATATAACATTAACGATGTTTTCACAATGTTGAAAAGAAAGCCCTGTAACACATTAAAAAGCTGATCAACTTACTGTATTTTTTCCTAAAATAAAAAAAGAATAAACAACTTTTTATATGGTACCTTTAGATTGGAGAGATCCAATCCATTAGAGCGAGGTGGAGACATTTCCGCCTTTGTAACAATGACCGCAGAGCCCCAGAGAAACATGAATTTAAAAACAGGGCACTCAGCTGTAAGATTTAAAACAAAAGACTGCATTAGAAATGCAGGAAACAACTACGATTTGACTACAGCAACAGAATACAAAATGTAAATACAACGAGTAGCTGAAAAGCGCTGCAGTCCAAAGAGAACAGTAAAGCTGTAGTCATCAGGTTTCTTCTTCGAATGATGACGTCATTTCAAGCCTCCGAAAGTCCGTAGAAGGTGCGTGGACAAGTAGGAGAAGCAGCTGAGAAGAAAAATGAAAGATTTTCACCCTGAACACTCTCGAGGCATGTAGATTCTCCCTCCAAAATGCTCACAAACTGTCCCAGGGCGCTGAGCACACTATAGCTGTAATGTAATCAGGTCACCTCGTCGCAACATAGAAACAAACTTCAAAGTTGTTAGACAAAACTAAAACACATTACTAGTTAGCACTTTACCTTTGTATTAAAATCAATTTTATCTTAAAATGAAAGATACTTGAATAATCTATTATAGTAAGACAGAACATACCTGTATTAGGTAATTAAATGACAAATTCTGACTGAAATCATACAAAATGGAATAAATCATCACATTTGTAACCACCTAAAGAGTGGAATATTAAGACACAGAATCAGGAAGCTTCTTAAAAGTTTTAAGGAGTATATCTTTTGCTTCTTTAGGGTCTGTGCACATAAATCTTCTGTCATTAAATGTAAAAGATAAAGTATTTGGATAGGACATACGAAATCTTATCCCTCTTTTAATCAGATCTGCACAATAGGGTGAAAGTTTTTGTCTTTTCAATTTTATTTGAGGAGGAAGGTCATTGTCATTTATGAGATTTCCAAACAAACTGTTTTTTGCTTTTAGCTGCTTCTAAGATCTGATAAGTATCTTGGAAGTTTAGTAACTTAGTGTAAATAATCCGTGGTGAGGAAGAATCCTGACTGGCACGTAATGCTCTATGTGCTCTCTCTATGATTATAGATTTTGAAGTTGCCTCACAGTTTAACAATGTTTCAAAGATGTTTTTAGTCACAGATAGTAAATTTTGATTGTCATAAGATTCTGGTAAGCCACGAATAATTATGTTATTTCTACGGCTCCTGGCTTCTAAGTCCAGCAATTTAGCTTGTATTTCAGAAATAATCTTATCTTTAGATTTTAGGTCACTTTCCAATGAATCAGTTTTTATCTCTAAAGCTGTATTTTTACTTTCAATCATATCCATTCTGTCACTTATTTGCTTCAAAGTTTTACTAAAATCAGCAAATTGTTCAGAGAAACTTTGAATAGCACTTTGGATAGGTTTTAATGCTAATTTTAGTTCATCTAAATGAAAATTTGAGTCATTCAAATCTTTATTACTTACTTTAGTAATTTCAGAAGATTGTTTAGAAGTTCTTAGTCTTTTTGAACTGGAATCCTTTTCAGGTGAAAGCATTGAAGAGAATTTGGCCTTCGTTGCCTGAGTCTCCATGGAGTCAGATTTAGAAGCCATGCCCAGAGATGAGGTGTGGAATCAGGATAGCAGGTTCCAGGAAGACTCTTTAAGCTGCAGGTGACCAAATCAGTTGAAGCCACAAGACTGTTCTGAAGTAAAATGTATCCCAAGTTAAGATTTCCAAAGAAAAAAATAATCCAGATGCGTAGAAAAAGCCTTAGAAAATCTTTTTTTAAAAAAAACTGAGGAAAAATATAACTCCAAAGTTGTAAAAAAAAAACAGATATTACATAACTGTGAGGAGCTCAAAGAATAGGGACTAGTCTAGTCGGCAGCCATCTTGGAATCACAGTCATTACTTGAATACGCAAGACATGCCGAAAGGCATTTTAATAGCAAAAAGAAAAAGAAAACTCAAGTATTTGCAGTAGAAGACGGGTCAGAAGACTTTGTAGTACAAACTGGGAAGAAGGGTAAGAAAAATACCCAGGGAAACAAACAATCTGATAAACGATCAGAAGACTTTGAAGAGAGAAAGAAAAGGGGTGAATGTTTTAAATGCGGGAAAAAGGGACATTTGGCAAGGGATTGCAGGCTAAATAAGAAGGTAACCACAGAAGATAAGGAGGGTGAGGAATGACTATATGATAGTCAAGAATCACTGGATAGGAATGAACAGAAAGAGACAAATGCAAATGTGGTAGCAAGAGTAGAGGATGTACATGAATTCATAGATGATGAAGAAAATGAAATTTTAGACTTAGCATTATTGAGCTTAGAGCTCTACATAGCAGACACAAAACCGGAAGTTATGCTTCTGGTAGAGGGGAGGGAAGTCAAATTTCTGTGTGACTCAGGGGCTTCACGGACCCTGATACATCCTTCCAAACTACCAGAAAATTCAGAATCACTACACTACATATTAGTGAAAGCAGCTAATGGACAGCTGTATCGGGAGCCACTCTCTCACAACATAGCGATAACTGACCCAGTTTCAGGGATGACCCAGAGAGGCAAAATTGTTGTTTCTGCAAAATGCCCAATGAATTTCTTGGGCAAAGACTTAATGCAGATATTTGGCATAGCCGTAGATCCAACTATGCAGGGTATGAAAGCACAGCGACAAATGGATACTTTTGTAGTGCGACCGGAGGGTGAAGCATTTTATTGGTACAGCCAGGACTTAGTTACAACTGATCCAGGGGCAGTAACCAAAGAACTGATGAACATAGCCATCAGTAAATCCCCTTCCCTTGACACAGACAAACAGCATTTGTTGCATTGTACTCTATATTACTGTAACAGACCAGGACCTGATAAAGAATATGAGCAAGAATTGTTTAAAAACCATGCTAATAGGTTAGTATTATGAAATTTGTACTGGGACACAGAAGGAAACAGTGTAGTAAGCTGTTCATTGCCCCAGGAATTCTTAGCTTGACTAAAGATAGAAATTTGAAGTGGGCAGACCTAGGAGAAAAAGTCACAAGGTGGGAAAAACAGACAGAGTTAGAACTCTCTGAACAAGGGGTACAAAAGTAGAAATTGAATTGGATAACACAGACACACTCAGCTGTGCACTCACAGGCAAGTGGGGATAGCTGAGTAGCACTCTTACTAGAGGAAAAGGAAAAAGCCTTATGAGACATACCAGAAACTCTCTGGTCAACAGGGAAATCAGATGTAGGATTTATTTGTACAGCAGGACCAGTTACTATTATGCCAAAATCAGCATTTAGACCTCAAAAGAGACAGTATCCCTTAAGGAATGATGCAGAAATAGGAATCAAACCTATAATAGCAACTTTACTTAAGGAAGGAGTCTTAATAGAATCTCCTGAGTCACCGTGTAATACACCCTTATTTCCTGTTAGGAAAGCAAACGGGGAATGGCGTATGGTCCAAGATTTACAAGCTGTAAATGACACAGTTATACCAAGGGCACTAACGGTGCCAGATCCACACACTTTATTGAATGATTTAAAATCCTCAACAGAAGTATTTTTCTGTGGTAGATATTAGCAATGCATTTTTCTCAATACCGATACACCCAGACAGCCAACATTGGTTTGCATTTACATTTCAGGGGAAACGGTATACATATACGAGACTACCACAGGGATATTGTGAAAGTCCAGCAATATTCGCACAAAAAATGGCAAGTAACCTGGCGGGATTTATCCCACCGAAAGGTAGTCAGATTCTACTTTATGAAGATGACATTCTGCTGGCAGTTCCCACCCAGCAAGAATGCAGAGAGGATACCATAGCATTACTACAATTTTTAGCTACTCAAGGACACAAGGTAAACAAAAACAAACTGCAACTTTGGAAAAAACAGGTTAAATACCTGGGATATGTAATATCCAAAAAAAGGCAGAATATTGGATGAAGACAGAAAAACAGCAATATTACAAGCACCTAGACCAACTACCAAGAAAGAAATGATGTCCTTCCTAGGAACTACTAACTTTTGTCGAAGTTGGATACCAAACTATGCTTTGGAGTCTGCTCTGCTGACTAACTTAATATTCACAAAGCCGATGGCAGCACAGGATTTATTACAGTGGACACCAGAAGCAGAATCAGCTTTCTGCAAACTGAAACAACTGATAGCTTCTTCCTTAGTTTTAGGATTACCAAACTATCATAAGCGATTTTTCCAAACTGTAGACTGTAAGCAATGTTATATGACATCAGTGTTAACACAACAGCATGGGGACAAACAATGCCCCATAGCTTACAATTCATCACAGCTAGACCCAGTGGCACAATCCTTGCCCCACTGTGTACAAGCAGTAGTCACAGCTGCAATGGCAGTGCAGGCTTCAGCCTCAGTAGTATTGTTCCACCCTCTCACATTGAGAGTGCCTCATGCAGTTGTGATTATTTTACTGCAAGAAAAAGTAGCATATCTTTCTCCTGCTAGACATCTTTTCTGTATGACTATACTGTTGAGCCAACCTCATATGACAATTGAATGATGCACAACTTTGAATCCGTCAACCTTGCTCACAACCCCTGCAGATG
The DNA here is from genome assembly GCF_019279795.1 of Protopterus annectens. Lineage (NCBI taxonomy): Eukaryota > Metazoa > Chordata > Ceratodontiformes > Protopteridae > Protopterus > Protopterus annectens. The sequence goes on along the minus strand of NC_056751.1, from coordinate 511,980,187 downwards.
GCAAACCACACTGCTGCCTGCAGGAGATTGAGCAAAAGACACTACCTAGAAAAGACCTTACAGATGTTCCCTTGAATGATGCCGAGGTGACATACTATGTGGACGGCCCGTGCAGAAGGGGTCCTACAGGACAGAATCTAGTGTGGTATGCAGTAGTTTCTGATACCGAGATTTTAGAAGCAAAGTCTTTACCACACAACTTATCTGCACAAGCAGCAGAATTGATTGCCTTGACAAGGGCATGTACCTCAGCAAAAGGTAAGAAAGTGAACATTTTTACTGACAGTCAGTATGCTTTTTCTACTGTACATGTTTTTGCGCAGCAGTGGAAAAATAGATGAATGATAACATCTACTGGTAAACCAATTAACCATGCTCAATTTATTTTAGATCTGTTAGACTCTATTCAGTTACCTCAGAAAGTAGCTATTTGCAAATGTGTAGCTCATACCAAGCAACAGGATAGAATTTCAAAAGGTAATGCGAGGGCTGATACAGCTGCAAAACAAGCAGCTTCAGCTTCAGAAGTTTTTCTTTTGAGTGAGGAATTACAACCATCTGAGATTTTAGATTTAGAAATGTTAAAAACAATGCAGACACTTACTACAAATGTAGAAAAACAAAAGTGGATAAAACGAGGAACAATCCTTGAGAAGGTACTGTACATCTCCAAAGAAAAGAAACCAATCTTACCATCTAACTTTAGATATGCAGCTTTGTTGAGCCATGGGCAGAGCCATGTCTCAACAGGGGGGATGGTACAGTTAGTGAATCAACTGTTTAAGACGTATGGATTTACAAATTACACAAAAAAATTTTGTGCAGCATGCCATGTTTGTAACAAGCATCATGCACAAGAGGCACTGAAACCTAAGCAAGGGAGTTTCCCTTTACCACCGTATCCATTTCATACTATTTGCATGGATTTTATAAACTGAACAAATGCGAAAATAAGAAGTACTGCCTTGTCATTATAGATATGTTTTCCAAATGGGTGGAAGCTTTTCCAACTAAAAATCCAGATGCAGCTACTGTTGTAAAAGTCCTTGTTAAAGAAATTATTCCTAGATTTGGCATACCAGAAAAGATTTATAGTGACAATGGCATACACTTTGTAAATCAAACTATACAACAACTTAGTCGCTATTTTGGAATATCGTTGAAAAACCATTGTGCATACCACCCCCAATCTGCAGGATTAGTAGAGAGGCATAATGGGGTGTTAAAGAATAAACTTAGAAAATTGATTAGTGAGACACAAAAGAACTGGGTGCATTGTTTACCTCTGGCACTGTTGAGCATGAGAACTGTTCCAAATGCAAAAGGGTTGACTCCTTTTGAAGTTCTGTTTGGGAGGGCATATTATACACCTCAATGGAAACCTCTCATGTCTGCAGAGCAGGAGGCTGACAGTTCGCTTGCAGGGTATATGAGGTGATTTTTGAATAACAAACTTTTGCAGTTAAATTCTGTTTCAGATAAAGAGCAAACGAAACCACCGGAAGCAGCAGTAGCCCCAGGCACCTGGGTCTGGGTGAAAATAGTGAAGAGAAAAAAATGGAGTTCTCCGAAGTGGAAAGGGCCGTACCAGGTACTACTGTCGACCCCCACTGCAGTCAAGATCGCGGAGTGAGCATCCTGGATTCATTTGACACACTGTAAACTGGTTAAGAACTTTGAACTGGACAAAAACCTTGTTACTGTTGTACAACGAGAACAAAATGGCCAGGTATAGAGCAAATAGAGACACTGAACAACCTCAGAAAACTTGCATGATTATTCTGGCAGCCATATTGATAACATTGTTCTTTTTGTTGTGGCCTTTCCTTTTTCCTGCCACAAAAGTTGAACTGATTAAACGTGATGAACCAAACATAGACTGGCACCCAAACTTTAACACTTATCATGCAATTACACGTGTATATGCTGAGACTTTTAATGTTTCGAACTGCTGGATCTGCACAGCCATACCAACAGCATACAGGGGGTTATTAATGACTGCTATCCCCCTAGGGGTCAATGAGACCTGGGAAAATCTGGTTTATGACACAGTATCTATTAAAGCATATGATAAGGTAGCACTGTATTTGTCTGTGACACAAAAGGGAATTGTATGTTTTTATAAGAATGACACAATTCAAGTGGGCTGGAGCAAGTGTAATGTGACTGTACATTATAATTGTTATACTAAAGCAAACAAAATGGGTGGAACTTGTAGTTCAAATTATGACTCTTTTCTTGAGTCCGTGCATAAGACTATTGACCAAGTGCAACGTAATCCTGTACCTTTTAAACAGTTATCTGTAATAGATAGGAAAATGTTTCATGCAGGGCAGTCATTTCGTAACAAAGTAACTACTAAGGTAGAGGATTGTTATTTTGTGTGTGGTAAAAAAGCATATAAATGGTTGCCTGAGAATTGGTCCGGCAGTTGTTTTTTGGGGTACCTGGTCCCGGCCATACGACACACTGCAGTCTTGCCTCAGGGAAATATTCAAAATACCTGAGATGTGGCCAAGAAAGCTGTTAAAAAGCCTGAAAATCCAGTGGGACAGATCGAGGTGGGCTGGAAAGACCATCATACTGTGGGTACCAAACTGACGCACATGGACTTGAGTGATGCCGTTATATCGTGGGCAGGCATATTACCTGCATATGGCGCAGCTAAATTGATTTGAGAGCTGCAAAAACTGTCTAAACTTCTCGAAGTAATGAGTAATGCAACTTTCTCTGCTCTTGAACTGATAACTGATGAACTGAATGCTATGAGAACTGTAGTGCTCCAGAACCAAATGGCTCTTGAATTCACCCTAGCGGCGAGGGGTGGTACGTGTGCTTTAATCAAAGAAGAGTGCTGTGTGTACATACCAGACCCAGCATGAGATAAATGACCACCTTGAGGTGATGCAGCAAGTGTCAGCCATGACCAAGCCAGGCCCAAACCCCCTGACGGACTTTCTCCAGAATTTGTTTGGGGGGGTGGGGTTCTATCCTAATGAACATTTTGATTGCCATTTGTGTGGGTTTGCTCCTGATAGGAGCTTGTATTTGTTGTGGTATCCCCTGCATGAAAAAATTAGTCAAAGAATTTATAGATATATCAGTTTCTGAGACTATGTATCAAAGTACTGAATTTGAAGAACTGTTAGAATGTGAAACACTTTCATAAAGTTTTAAACTGAATGACTTTCTTAACTGCAAATCTTGAATGGAAGAGGTTAGGAAAAGAAGCAAACTGTTTATTCTTTTTGAAAATAGAATTAAAAAGTATTAACAGGGGGAAATGTCAGAAAAATATGTATTAATGTGTGTATGCTTAATGCTAAATAGAAGCTAAATAAGTTAACACGTTTTTCATTCTATTTTATATGCACTGTTTTATATATAAATTGAGTTTCATATGAGACTAAAAAGATGCTTTTTGAAACTGCAGTGTGCTTGCTGAAACTTGCAAGATGCCCTCTGACCTAGTAATTGCTAGCACAGCAATATTTATGCCCGAAGGCAGGAAGAGAGGAGGAAGGTTAGGAGTGTAGCAGTGAGGGTAGGAACTTTGAATGTTGGCAGTATGACTGGTATAGGAAGAGAGCTAGCTGATATGATGGAGAGAAGGAAGGTTGATATATTGTGTGTGCAAGAGATCAGATGGAAGGGAAGTAAGGCCAGATGTTTAGGAAACGGGTTCAAATTGTTTTATCATGGTGTGGATGGCAGGAGAAATGGGGTAGGAGTTATACTAAAGGAACAATATGCCAAGAGTGTTTTAGATGTGAAGCGAGTGTCTCACAGAGTGATGTTTATGAAGCTCGAAATTGATGGTGTAATGATGAATGTTGTTAGTGCATATGCTCCACAAGTTGGGTGTGCGATGGATGAGAAAGAGAAATTTTGGAGCGAGTTGGATGAAGTTGTGGTGAGTGTACCCAAGGGTGAGAGACTAGTGATTGGAGCGGACTTTAATGGGCATGTTGGTGAAGTGAACAGAGGGGATTAGGAAGTGATGGATAGGTATGGTGTTAAGGAGAGGAATGCAGAAGGTCAGATGATTGTGGATTTTGTGAAAAGGATAAACATGGCTGTGGTGAATACGTATTTTAAGAAGAGGGAGGAGCATAGGGTGACGTACAAGAGTGGAGGAAGATGCACACAGGTGGATTATATCCTATGTAGGAGGGGCAGTCTGAAGGAGATTGGAGACTGTAAAGTGGTGGCAGGGGAAAGTGTAGTTAAGCAGCATAGAATGGTGGTCTGTAGAATGACATTGGTGATCAAGAAGAGGAGGAGGAGTGTGAAAGCTGTGCCAAGGATTAAATGGTGGAAGTTAAAAAAGTGAAGTGGAGTTTAGGGAAGAGTTAAGACAGGCATTGGGAGGCAGTGGAGAGTTACCGAATAGCTGGGTAACTACAGCAGAACTAGTAAGGGTGACTGCTAGAAAGGTGCTTGGTGTGACATCTGGACAGAGGAAGGAGGACAAGGAGACCTGGTGGTGGAATGAGGAAATACAGGAGAGTATACAGAGGAAGAGGCTGGCGAAGAAGAAGTGGGATTGTCAAAGAGATGAAGAAAGTAGACATGAGTATAAGGAGATGAAGCGCATGGCAAAGAGAGAGGTGGCGAAAGCTAAGGATAAGGCATATGGAGAGTTGTATGAGAGATTGGACACTAAAGAGGGAGAAAAGGACCTGTACCGATTAGCTAGACAGAGGGACAGAGCTGGGAAAGATGTGCAAGTAAGGGTGATAAAGGATAGTAAGGGAAAGGTACTCACAAGAGAGGATAGTGTGTTGAGTAGATGGAAAGAGTATTTTGAGAGGCTGATGAATGAAGAGAATGAGAGAGAGAGAAGGTTGGATGATGTGGGGATAGTGAATCAGGAAGTGAAACAGATTAGCAAGGAGGAAGTAAGGGCAGCTATGAAGAGGATGAAGAATGGAAAGGCTGTTGGCCCAGATGACATACCAATGGAAGCATGGAGGTGCTTAGGAGAAATGGCAGTGGAATTTCTAACTAGATTGTTTAATGAAATTTTGGAAAGTCAGAGGATGCCTGAGGAGTGGAGAAAAAGTGTTTTGGTACCTATCTTTAAGAATAAGGGTGATGTGCAGAGCTGCAGTAACTACAGAGGGATAAAATTGATCAGTCACAGCTTGAAGTTATGGGAAAGAGTAGTTGAAGCTAGGTTAAGAAGGGAGGTGATGATTAGTGATCAGCAGTATGGTTTCATGCCAGGAAAGAGCACTACATATGCAATATTTGCTCTGAGAGTGTTATTGGAGAAATACAGAGAAGGTCAGAAGGAGTTGCATTGTGTCTTTGTAGACTTGGAGAAAGCATATGACAGGGTGCCTAGAGAAGAGTTGTGGTATTGTATGAGGAAGTCGGGAGTGGCAGAGAAGTATGTAAGAGTGGTACAGGATATGTACGAGGGTAGTGTGACAGTGGTGAGGACTGCAGTGGGAGTGACAGATCCGTTTAAGGTGGAGGTGGGATTACATCAAGGATCAGCTCTGAGTCCTTTCTTATTTGCAGTGGTGATGGACAGGTTGACTGATGAGATCAGACAGGAGGCCCCGTGGACTATGATGTTTGCAGATGACATTGTGATCTGTAGTGAGAGTAGGAATCATGTTGAGGAGACTCTGGAGAGGTGGAGATATGCTCTAGAGAGCAGAGGATTGAAGGTCAGCAGGGCTAAGACAAAATATATGTGTGTAAATGAGAGGGAGGGTAGAGGAATGGTGAGGATACAGGGAGTAGAGTTGGTAAAGGTGGACGAGTTTAAGTACTTGGGATCAACAGTTCAGAGTAATGGTGAACGTGGAAGAGAGGTGAAGAAGAGAGTACAGGCAGGGTGGAATGGGTGGAGAAGAGTGTCAGGAGTGATTTGTGACAGACGGGTACCAGTAAGAGTGAAAGGGAAGGTCTACAAGAGGGTAGTGAGACCAGCTATGTTATATGGGTTGGAGACAGTGGCATTGACAAAAAGGCAGGAGTCAGAGCTGGATGTGGCAGAGTTAAAGATGTTGAGATTTGCACTCGGTGTGACTAGGATGGATAGGATTAGGAATCAGTATATTAGAGGGTCAGCTCGTTGGACAGTTTGGAGACAAAGCAAGAGAGACGAGATTGCGTGTTTGGACATGTGCTGAGGAGGGATGATGCGTATATTGGGAAAAAGATGCTAAGGATGGAGCTGCCAGGTAAGAGGAAAAGAGGAAGGCCTAAGATAAGGTTTATGGACATGGTGAGAGAGGACATGCAGGTGGTTGGTGTGACAGAGCAAGATGCAGAGGATAGGAAGAAATGGAAAGAGATGATCCACTGTGGCGACCCCTAACGGGAAAAGCTGAAAGAGGATGATGATGATGCCTTTTGGAAATGTACTTAAGAAGCAGGTGGTTATCTGCTAGGTCAGGAGTGAATAAATGAACAATGCTATATCCTGTAAATGTAATGATCTTAAACTATCAGCTCTGTTCGAAGTATGAGAACATGTGCAGCTGCAGAAGTTTAGAGATAGTGTAGACAAAGGATTGTTAGAGAAATGAACTGCTTGCTTTGTGCTTGAATTAGCCATAGTACCTTGAATGGTAACATTGCATGTATCTAACTGGTGGTAGCCAAGGCCACGTTGTTTTCCTTAGGAAGTTTCTCACAAAAATTAATAAATCAGCAAAAGTTTATGAAAGCAATTATTAGTAAATGATGATGACAAAACTTGTGATTCACTATGTCAGCTTGGTAGGCAATGTCTTATTAGAAAGTGTATAAAAATATAAGCATTTCCTGTTTCTAGTTAGACAAACTCTGTATTAGCACGTTTTTGTCTCCTTGCTGCAAGATTAAAGTGCCTTAACCTGAACCTACCATGTTTTGATCATTTTTAAAGTATATTTTTCCTTTGACAAAGGGTAGCTTGTTCCAGAGTATGGGAAGTCTCTGGGACAGGAATCTGTCCCTCCAGCATGTCCTGTTTATTGTGGTGACAAGGTTTAGGTTCCTAGAGCATGTAGCTTGGAGAGATTGGGATTTCTTTAGGTGTAGCATGTCCAACAACTCTGGGTTTGATGTAGCTTTATATGTTAGGCAGAGATTACCTCGGATTAGGCGATATGCTATGGAGTAAAGCTGGAGTTTTTTAGACGGTCAGTGTAGGGCATCTGTTTGAGGCCAGTAATCCTCTTTATGAGGTACTTCTATGGCTTTTCCAGCTGCTGCAGATGCCTTGTGAGGTACATTCCAAAAGGGGCATTGTACTCTATAGTGGGTCTAATGAGTGTTGAGCAGAGGGGAACAATGACCTCTTTTTTCCTGGATGAGAACACTTTTGTGATGAGGTGTGCCACGTAGAAGGATTTCCTGACTACTGTGGCGATGTGATTATCAAAGGAGAGACTACTGTCTACCTGGGTCCCAAGGTCTCTTATCACACATTCAGCATTAAGTAGACTGCTGCCTATGTGGTAGTTCATGGGTACAGAGTTTTTACCAAAGGGGATGACAATGCACTTTTTGGTATTGAGCTTGAGGCCATTTATTATTAAATATATTTAAACCTATCTTTGTGGCTGATATTTGTGAGACATATTTAAGCTCTTAAAGTACTTGCACTTAAGGGAAATTGCACTTTACTGTGTATGTACTTGTCATTCTCCCAGTGTGTATGTTCCCTATCTGTTGTCAGTGGTGAGGATTGAGGCTCCTTGATTACTGGGCCAGTGCAGGGGCATCATACATACATATGCAACTAGAAAGATTCTGAGGTGCCTACCTAAGTGGATCATCAGATTTAAGATCCTCTGCTACCATAACAGACTTGAAGCTCTGTCACTATACTCTGTCTCTTACAGACTCTTACATGGATTTGTACATTAAGTACTATATGCTGAAAAAGGATCCAACCCCCTCCTGATCTCAGTTACCTCAACAAAACAAATGGCTCTACAAATATCACAATTAAAGGCTTGACTCTGCAACAAATAAGGTATATAGATGGGACAGATGCACTATTCAATACTTCTGTCATATATGGCATAATCTTCCATTATATGTATAACAGGGTGATACCCTCAATTTATTTAAAGCTAACACTGATGATTGGATCGGCACCTGTAAAATGATATATAACCTGACTTGTTTTGCCCTTCTGGATACAAGAGGTGCTTTTTTAGGGTTGGTATTAGTAAGAAGATGATGGTCTATGGGCTAATTCTGCTTTGTAAACTCTATGACTCTTGTGAATTCTAATCACCATTCATCTGGTGGTTTTAGGCATGTAATCAGCACAAACCACAGCTGGAAGTATATTTTATTTATATTTCTATTTGTTTACTGGGAAAGTCAGACTGGGCCTAAAATAGCCTGTTTTCAGCAGAGGCCCGGGGAGAAAAGCTAAACAATGTACAATGTCATAACAGTAGAATATTCATATAAGATACATAATATATATATGAAATTAATATGAGATACATAATGTAGAAAAAGGGATAAAAAAATACAAAATTAGTTTAACTAGGTAGTACGATAATAAACATTTGAGACAAAAGATTGAATGTTCTACGGCTAGAAACTGTTGCCAGAGAAGATCAAAAAGAAGCAGGCAATGGAAGGAGGAGAAGATGGGGTATTAGGGAGGGAGTAAGTTAAGTGAGGAATAAGGAGGGGTGTGAGATAAGGGAGGGGAAAGAGAATCTGTCTGTTTAGTGCAGCTAACCAGGATTAGTGCAGGAGCAAAGCCAAGTGTTATTACGATGTTCCCCTCAGCAGTTGTTTGAATTTGGTAGTGTTGCTAATGTTGAGCACATTTTGAGATATGTCATTCTAAGTTTGGGCTAATTTGTATGAATACAGAGAATCCCCATGACAATTATTTGACTTAGTGACCTTCAGAAACAATTTAGTAGATGACCTTAATGTTCTGCTGCTGGAATAGGGCTGTACCAGGTTGCTAATGGATGGACAGTTGTCTGGGTAATACAGGGTGGAATGGGTTAGAACTAGTTGATTAAAGGTTAGAAGGTTAGGAAATTCCATCCAGTTGAGTTGGTGTACTGCTTTGCAGTGATGAGTTCTTGCAGGATGGCTGGAAGCAAATCTGGCTATTTTATAACAGCAGAATTTTAGTTTAAGTCACATTTCCTTAAGTTAGTGAAAATGGGTGAGGCATATAAGAGGGTGGATAGAAGATGAGTTCTACAGATGACATGTCTGGTGGAATCTGTTAGAAAGGGCTTTATTCTATATAGGGAACCTAACTTGAAATTGAATTAAGTGTTTATCAAATTTAAGATCCCTGTCAATGGTGACCCCTAGTAGCTTTGTATGATCTACTGCTTCAACGATGGCATTGTTAGATGAATAGATGGTGAAAGTAGTAGGGTCAATGATCTTTTTGCTACTGGAAAAGAGCATTAGTTTTGTTTTAGAAGGGTTAAGAATCAGTTGTGAGTTGGAAAGGTATTTTTCAATGTCAAAAAAGGATCGTTGGGTTTTATTGAAAAGAGCAGGAATGGATGGAGCAGAGCATATGAGGGAGGAGTCATCAGCATATTAAATCATTGTAGCATGGTGGGTGGCTATGCAGAGTTTATTTGTGAATATGGTGAAGAGGAGAGGACCAAGAATAGACCCTTGGGGTACACCGGCAGAGACAGGTAAAGGAGAGGAGTTAATTTTGTCATTTAACTGCCTGTTGACAGTCGGTTAGATAACTAGTGAACAAGGTGAGGGTTGAATGAGTGAGGTTAAGGGAGGCTCACTCGTCAAGGAGTTTTTGGTGGGAAACTGTGCCAAAGGCCTTAGGTCGAGGAATATAGAGGAAGTGAGTAAATCTTTGTTCCTGTGTTCATTGACTGTGTTAATGAAACTAATTAGAGCTGTTGTACTGTGTTTAGGATGGAAACCATGTTGGCTGGGGGGATATAAGGTTGTTTTTCAGGAGATGGTTAAGTAGTTGGGTGTAAATACATTTTTCCAGTATTTTTGCTATAGGGGAGAGGATGTCTATAGGTTTATAATTAGAAAAAACTGTAGAGGTGCCTCCCTTGTGTAAAGGGATTACATGGGACACTTTCTATAGTGTAGGCACACATTGTCCAGTGATGAACATATTTATGAGGAGGGATATGGGGTAAGCAATAACACCTGCATTGAGTTTAAGGTCTTCCTTGGGCAGATGGCCAGCTGCAGTGGAAGAGTGTTTAAGTTTGGATACAAATTATTTTGTGGTGAGTTTGTAAGGGGTTAATGTGGAAGGAATCAGGGTTTGCTTCTAATTTAGTAGGTACTGAGAGATGAGAATTGTTATAATTTTTTAGTAGTGATAGTATGGAGTTAACAAAAAGATTGTTAAATTGAGTGACTGTGTTGCCAGAGGAGTCTTTTTTTTTGGAATAGGGGTAGTAGTTGACCCGGTTTGAGCAGTTAGTTTATGACTCCCCAGAATTTTTTGGGGATTATATTGGTGCCTGTTTTGGATTGTTGTGTAGCATTGTATTTTTTTGCATTTGATTTGCCTTTTTTCAAGATTGTGAAGTTGCTGGTAGTTTTGAAGAGTAATTGGGTTTTTAAAACCTGGTGGTTGTGCCATGCTTTATCTATTTGCCTGAGGAGACCTTTTGTGTCCGGAGAAAGCCATGGAATGTGTTTAGCTTTTATATGAGTTCTCCTGGGGGGGGGGGGTAGCCTATTTAGAATGGTGAGAAATTTACCATTAAAATACTGAATTGCTAGATCAAGGTGGAGATGTTTTGGGGGGACCAGTTAAATTGTCTGAGAAAAGTGATAAAAGCTTTGGGAGAAATTTTAGTTTTCTTATGGATTAGTTTGTATGTGGTTTCTCTGGGGAGCCAAAAGTGTTGTTTTAGTAGTGAGGTTCGTAGGTGATCACTCAGAGTTTGGATTAGTATTAGTAAGAGTCAAGTCTAGGACAGATGGTGTGTTACTGTGTTTGTCAACTCCTATATCTGCTTGTTACTCAGCTTCTGAAGGTGCAGTAAGCTGTACATGTGGCTTCGTGTTTGTAGAGGAAAAAAACACTACTGGCCACAATTGCATGTGGTTGCCATAATAGCCAACTATTAAAATTTCATCCATTTGAGCTTAAGGGCTTTACCTTATCATGGTTTGATAGTGTAAAAAACTATTTTTTTCTATATCTTTTCCAGCCATATAGCAAACATTTCTTAGCCGTTGATAAACAACTCTAGCATCATGTCACAATGCAGTGTTAACGTTATCACCTTTTAAGATCATTTATCATTATGCATTCTCTGTCTTGTCTTAGTTTTGTATTTTGGTGACTGCAAAAAAAAAATTTTTTTTTTATTTTTCTTTTTTGTTTCCATTTAGCCCTACTTATTAAGCTCAAGTGAACGCTGACTTTCTTAATCATTCTCTCTAAAGCAGAAGACTGGGTAACAGAATATGTGAGTCCATTGTATTACGAGTATCAGCCTTATTATTCTTTTTATGTATGCCCTACATAGTAGATCCTCCTCTTCCTTGCTAAGCAGGCAGTAATGTCACCTGTCCACTTTTAGCAGTGCTAACCTACAGCAAGCACCTCCACCTGCCTACTTTGGGAGCTATCAGGCAAATTCCCTGCCAGTTTGCCACTCCCTGTGTGATAAGAGCTGACCACCAGCTGATTAAATTCCTTGTGTTTCACTGGCCAGTCTTTAGGGCCCAGGTTTGCCTAATCAAATCTATACTGCTAGCATTTCAGACAAAATGTCATAGAAAGAACTATCACTATCTGCTGTTGGGCTGACACTCAGAACCATCTTTCTTAGTCTTTAACAAAACAGCAACACTTGCTGACAGCCAAAGCTGTCTATTGAATTCAGTATACTTGGTATCTTTGATGCATAAACTAGACTGCTCAAAACTTTTTAATTTCTGCTCTATCTTCTCTACTTTACATCATCTGTAAGGTGAATAGCATAAAAGCCAGATCTTCTATTCTCCAGAAAACCTGCCCTTCTAAAATAATCTTAATCAGCACTAAGTTTTAATTTTCAATACATGACAATCAGATATAACCAGAGTTAGGTCAATGCTTTACTGTCCCATGTAGAGATCTCACCATGTATGAACATTGGTTCTGTTTTCAAAGTCTGAGTCACAATATCCTGGAGCTCAAAATAAAAACTGAATATTAACTCACATAGTGCACTGACGCTTAAAATTCTGATTACCAAAATAACTAAATGCTTATAATGGTAATTGCTGAAGACATAAAAAGAACACTAGATGGGCCATTGTTCCCATTAATAAGTGAAGTCTGTTACACATTGCAAGAAACAGTTATACAGCTAGCTGTCTTAAAAGTTCTAATTTTCCAACAAAATTATTACGTATACACCATAGAGTAAATATTATATTGTTCTGATATGAAACTTCTTGTTACTAAAGTTAATATTGGAAAGTATAATGTCTAAATGTGACCTCAGTTTTATACTAGTAAACATACAGCATTTTGAACTTGGAAGAATTAAGCAGTTGGCTGATAAGTATTAGTTTAATTTCAAACTTTAGTCAACACAGCAGTGCTTCTGATCACAAGTCCTAGATCATCAACATGTATGCCAGTACTGTCAAAAGAAATAAAGGATGCTAAATTATGGCAAGTTTTCCATTTTATTACTGCAGACAATTTCGCTTCATCCACCACCCCTCTTTACTACGATATTATATATGAGGTCACAGTATGCGGGAGAATAAAAAAAGAATACGTGGTTTTCAACTGCTACCAAGTATTCCTTTGCCTTCAACATATGATATGACACTGGATTTAGAATAAATTGGTTAGTGGGTGGAGATCTAGCCCCTTACCTGTGGATGTAGGAGATAACTTGCTGTCTTGCATTAAACAAGACAGAATACAGGAAAAAATGTACTTTTATATAACAGCCTTACTCATTTAATGGATTGCACTATTCAGGAATACTTAGGGTATTTTAATCAGTGTTTCAGATGTCTGTTATTTGCACCTTTCAATGCATGGTCTGATATTTTAAATTTGATTTTTGGTATTTATTTATGTAGCAGGTAATGTTTCAATGTGCATCTCCTAAGGCTTCCTTCAAAATGGCTTTCTGTACAGTGAACGTTTAACAAGCTGCACAGCACAGTGCTTTGAAATAAATCTACCAGGTCTACTGAATCCTACTTCCCATGTGCAGTGTCTTGTTTGATACTTACTCCAGGTCACTGTACAAAGCTGCTTGCCTCTAACTCATTTTATTTACTTTTTTTGTCTGCCAGATTATTCAATCCCCATTCATCCCTTCACACTGTTCTTTTTACATTTCTTCCCTTCCCCCCCTCTTTCCTTCCTTCCTTTAACTTCAACACGTCGGTCACATTAAATAGACATTTTTTCACCAAGGCCTACTTAGGTTTTAGCCATTGCTCCTCATGTTTCCCCAATTACTGCAGAATTGCTCTGATGTATCAACCTCCCACAGAATTTGTGCTATTGTTAGCATAAAACACTGGCTTGCATTCTTTGCCTTTTTTGGGGGGGGGGGGGGGGTACCCCACTTGAACACATTATCCAAAGGCTGTTTTATTCTGCTCATTCCTACACTGGTCCCTGATAACATCATGGCTAGAAATTCAGTTCTGGTTCCCCTATTAATGAAAGATATTCACAGAGTTTAGTACTTACTATCTGAATGCTTACAGGTCTTGCCTGGCTACCAAAAATGCCAAACGTGTGTGTATATAGCAAAAATATTTGTTAACATGTGGCTCTTTAGTCCTTATTGCTTTTAATGTGTGTATTTGCTTTGCTTGTCCTTGGTCTTCGTAATAAGTGTGTTTACAGTAATGGCACCTTCAATACTCATGTTCTATATTCTCTCTTTTTAGATCATTTGGGCCAATCTCTATATGCGTACCAGTTGTGTTATTAGCAAGCCTTACTGTCTGATATGTCAATACTACAAAGTGAAAAAGCTTTCAACTCAGTGAGGCTGAACTAGGAAAAAACATCAGCCTTGGAATGCAAAGTGATGTATTTCTAATGACATTCTGCAGCGTGTTTGCGTACTAATTATTAAATTATTAAATTACAGAAACTATACACAGCATCTGTCAGATAACAGCACTAGTTTAAAAACCAGAGAAATGACATTGTATAAATACTGACTGCTATAGACACAAGTAAAATACAATATTATTAATGGATACTCTTATTTAACATTGCAGTATATACATCCTTTACTGCCCAAAAGTAACAGCCAATGTCCCTTTAAGGCATTTTAAAAAGTATCTTACCCATGAAGTAAAAGCCTTAAAATTGCTTCACAAAAATAAATATTCACTTTCTAGAAAAAGACTATTGACTTGCATAATGCACATATCCCTAAGGCAAAAAAAAAACTGAAAAGTGAAAAATAAATTATCAGTTATAGCTACAAAAACCCACAAAATTGCATCTAGTATTGCACATTCTGAAATGTCCTCATGTACAAATGTCAATGCTCTTTGTAGAGTATAGCACTCTAAGCTTTGTCGATAAGGGGAAGAATTATCCAGTGATTACTAGAAAGTCAGTGTTTAATCATAACTGCTATTCCTACAGCTTAAATGGCAAGAACTAAGTTGTTGGTAGTTTATTGAAAAGAAATGGGAAATGTCATACACAATGTCCAGACAAAATGTAACTGAAGTTTAAACATGTTAGTTAATGCCTATTTCTTGAACGTTATTAAATGCGTTAACTCTGTGAAATAGCCCTTTCATAGTTTGTTTAAAATATTTGAAGTAGCCTTTCCTTGTGGAAACAACTGAACTGAGCATTTCTGACTTTTATTAATACTCTTACATTTAATTTGCTGCTGAGCTGAAGAGTTAAAGCATTGAATGACTCCTATAAGCTGTTGCTTTTACTTAATACATTTTCAAACCATAGTAGTGTAGCTCCAGAAAGAAACTATTTTGCAGTCATAAGCTTCATTAGCTCAGTGTCACCTTGCATAAATAACTAAAGATAGAACAAACCACAGGAGCAGGATTCAGGATACAAAAGATTTATTCCGGTACCTCGGCCCAACAGCCTTCAAAGGAATAAATATCAAGCCACCAGATGCAATATATATACTGGTGCTACCCAACAATCAACAATTAAACAATTGAATACAATTGAGAATGAATTAAACAACTCCTAAGAATTAAAGACACAAACACAATTCTTAGCAATTTTTAAGAACACTACAAACTGAAATACATTAAATTGCTTATCAAAAATACTAATAAATATTTAAATTCACTTCCAAATTCAAACCTCGAGGTTTTAAAGTACCATATTTCAAAATGAATCTACTTTCTAGGTTTAGTAAACTTTGTTGAAAATTGCCTCCAAAGTATGCATTTGGTTTGGCCAAAGCACAAAAAAATAATGAGTCCATAGAGCCATTATGCACACTATGAAAATGTTCAAATATTGGACTATTAATCCTAGCATTGCGCACATCACCAATGTGTTCTAATACACGTATTTTTAATTGGCGTTTTGTCTGACCTATATAATATTTAGGCAAAGCACAGTCACAACCAATAATGTAAACTACACCACAGGAACTGCAATTGAAGCTGTTTTTAGCAAACCAAATTGCATCTGGTGGCTTGATATTTATTCCTTTGAAGGCTGTTGGGCCGAGGTACCGGAATAAATCTTTTGTATCCTGAATCCTGCTCCTGTGGTTTGTTCTATCATTTGTTTGCTGCTGCTGTTGGTTGCTGTTTCATAAATAACTAAAGCTAAGGTTGCCTGGTCACCAAAACAGTGCTTGCGCCTATCTGGTCATTAATAAATTCCTGCTCTGTAATGAATATAAACAGTATTCCAACTGGAGAAATGAGTTCTACATTTAAGAATATTTACATTCAGACATAAAGGGACTAATTTTTTCAGTGTTCTGCAGTTAGGCCCTGTTTTCTATTAAAGCTAAGCTTGATACTAAAATGCTATAAAAAAAGTCATGTCTGCCGAATGTCAGGTGTACTGTCTGCCTGCAGTGAATGACTGGTTTATTTGTGAATGCAGAGCTAGCCATGGTTTCTGTGGCACCATAATGCTTTAGCTCTTTCCCACTGGCAGTCAAACTGTTAATTTTAAACCATGAAGGAGTGATCATAGCAACTTCTAGGTTCTTCTTAAGTTTCATTCACACTCGTATTAGTTGCTTTTTGAAGCATGTATTTTCTTGGATTAACCAACTTTACTGATCACCAGTTATCATTATGTAACCTAGTTAAAGAGTGGCAGGACAAACTTATGGAAAACAGTCAGGCTACCTATACATTGACCCACTTAATAGCAAGACTGGCAGTTTAACTACTTTACTTTCCAAAATCGTAGAGGAAAGTTTACAGACTGAGGTGATTTTCAGAGCTCACCAAGCTGTGATGGAAAGATGGGCCACCAAAATACCTTTCATTAAAGCCACACTTAAGGGAGAGGCTAGCCAGGTGCATGAATCCCAAAGTACTCTTCAATCAAAGCAACAAAAGAGTAATAACCTCCTGCAATGAATGTAAATACATGAACGTCTTCAAATAAAGGAAAAGCCTAAAGCTTCCAGGTCTAAGGCAAAGAGTGGAAGGTACTGACAATCAAGTTTACTCTGCAGCTCATTTCCTTATGGCTTTTCATATTCAGAGATCACAGTGAAACTGTAAAGTTGTGCTTATCATCCCTCAAATTCCCTTATCATCATCATTTTCTTGTTGATAAATGTTGCAGACAAGAAGACAGCCTTCAGACAGACAGCTCTGTAGTGTAGAGAAATCAAGCCCTAACTATGTAGCAGGTGAAGTGAGTACTGTTAGTGGCTTGGGCAGCTGTAGGAGTTGGCCAGGGATTATAGGAGTGAGTGGCTGCTGCCAGCTTACCCAACCTAGGAGAAAGGGAGGCACCTTAGCTCTCCACATAAAGTGACACCTAGCAGGAGCACTAGGTGTTACCCAGTGGAACTGAACCAGATGAGCCAGCACAGCCACTACACTTAGCTCCAGTAAGCCACGGCATTACCTGCAACACTTATAAGAGCTGGTGGGGAGGATGGGATTGAGTATGCAGCCAATGGTGGCTCACCTTTCCTGGGGGAAGGGAAACAGCTCTGGCTTGCCACCTAGTGGGGCCATAAGGAATTCACCCTATGAAATTGAAGTCTGGTGAGCCTGCACTTCTGGGTGTAAATCATACAGTAAGCTGAGGGGAATCCAGTAAGTGCAGGCGCACACCACACTGTCTCAGAGTATAGCTATAGGGGAGCTTGGATGAGCCACCATAGGAAGGGGGACAGTGGAGAAGACTGGCTGCCCTGCAGGACCAGCAAAGCTGGCCCACTAACTATCATCTGTCTGTCACTGCAGAGTGGACAAGCTGATGGGTGATTCTTTGGCAGGAATGAATGGGCTGTAGGGCCCTCATCTCACCCAAGGATTCCTGGCTCCAGCTGCTGCAGAAAAACTGGGCTCTTTAGGTATAGGTAGAGGAACCATTGGGCTTGATCTTGCATGGGAAGGGGAAATAAAAAAATGAAGAATATATTCAATGCCATAAAAATGGTTAAGTCCATCCAACTGGGAGACTATCAGGTTACTATATAAAAGACTTAACATTGCCAGGAAACGTTAAGCCTTTACAAAACATACCAACTATGGTAAAGCAAAAATATTCCTGTTAGAGTCAAGCATCGTTATGCATTAATAAGTAAAGGGTAAAATGAGCATCACCTATCTTCAACACTGGGCACGGCTTTACTATTTCTAAAGATAGACATTTATTTATTTATTTTACATTTGTTGACTGGGATTGCTCGACTGAGCTGAGGAGCCCTTTTTCAGCGGAGGCCCATGGAGAAAAGCTCCAACATATTATACAATTTTCATTATAAATTAGCATTAAACAGCAATGTTACGGGATTATTACAAGGCATTAAGTAGCAATATAATGTTATACAGTGTCAATAATCAGGAGTATAGGAAAACTATTTCAAGATGCATAAAAAGAAAATATGTCTAATATGAATATAGGTTTTGGGGTAAGTGGTTACAAAAACCCAGTTTTATCATAATGTAGTTGCATGAAGGCAAGACAATTACAATAGAATGTTTCTCTGAGGCGATTTGCTTAATATTAATGAAACCAAAAGGAGCAACTAGGCTGATGCAGAGTCACATCATGGTTACATGATCTGATGAAGCTCAAATGAATGAGTGAAAGCGCTTATCTGACCTGCAGTGGAATTAAAGTTGGATTTTAACCTGAGGATTTTGCCTTTCATTTGGATTTTAACCTGAGGATTTTGCCTTTCATTTCTACTTGTGACTCTGCATCAGCCTAGTTGCTCCTTTTGGTTTCATTAATATTATTTAAGTTTTTCTGGAGCACTGGGCGTTTATCCTGTTTGTCAGCAAGTGGTTTGTTCCTGATTTGCTTAATATATTTTAGAAGACAGTAGAAAGAGTAGTCAAGGAAGATTAGAGAGAGCTAGTGAGAAGAGTGAGTTAAGGGCAGAAAGTAGGTTAGGGTATGAGAAGTAGGGGATGTTTAAGGAGGGAGAGTGCAGTGGCAGGGCCAGTGACTTATAAAGTGCTCTTTGGTGGTCGTCTTAAGTTGTTTAGGATGTGTAAGGGTCCTGATTTCTAGTGGGAGCCTATTCCAGGCAATAGTGGGGTGACAGCTGTACATGTTGCGTCCAAATTTAGACTTGAGTTTGTAGATTTGTAGTAGGTCTTGGTTAGAGCTTTGGAGAGGTTTGGAGGGAGAATAATGGGAGATGAGAGGGGATAGTGCTGGGCAGTAGGAAGGCTGGTATAGGATAGAATGAATGATCTGGAGCTGAGAGAGAAAAAGCTGGTGGGGTAATTCAAGCCAGTTTAGGTGTTTTAGAGAGAAACAGTGATGGGAGTTGTAGGTTTGCTGGGCAGCAAATCTAGCTACCTTGTTGTAGGTAGATTCGAGTTTGGTTAGAAGTGCTGAGATAAGACTTGTGAGAATTTGAGAAATGTACATTAGACTGGGTAGAAGGTAGGTAAGAGAGAGAGAGAGTAATCTTGGTTTCAGAGGTAAGGAATTTTTTGTTACGGTAAAGGAGCCCTAGTTTTGAAGGAGTCTTTTTGATACAGTTATTAACATGCAAGTCAAATTTAAGCTGATCGTTGATGGCTACTTCTAAGAGCTTAGTACTGGGATCTACCTGAATGGGAGTGGTACTAACGGACTGTATGGAGAAGGAGGGTTTAATATTGCTGAACTGTTTAGGTTGGAAGAGTAACAGCTTTGTTTTTTTAGGGTTAAGGATGAGCTGATTGTTGGAGAGCCATGTTTCAATTAAGTTAACAGATGCCTGAGTAGCTGAGAAGAGCTTAGAGGGATAGTAGGCTGTGGTGATGACTGTAGAGTCATCTGCATATTGCACTAAAGATGACTGAGGACAGGAGGTAAAGAGATGAGAAATTTAGCTTAATCTGCTCAGTGTACTTCCATTAGTGTATGAACACTCCAAATGGATTATGCATCCAAACAAGTTTCTAAACAGGGCCCGAAAGGATTCACTGCAATTGTTAAGCCCCATCAGTAAAAATTGTAGTGAAGAAACTTCAGAGCCCAAGCAGATGCCAAGAAAACATACTCTCTGTCAAATTTTTCACCCCAGGTTTCTATGTGCAAGTTATATGCGCATATAAGTATGACAGTGAGCACACCATGAGTACAACACCTACTCTGAACCAAAGTGGAAAAGTAATTAACTCAAATCTCCCTTTATTCTAAAACCAAAAGATCAATTAAATTAACCAGATCAACTCGCAGAGATGGCAAAAGTAAAGCAGCTATGTTCTAAGAAACAGCCACACTGAACCATCAATAAATGTTTGAGGAACTCTCTACATCTCTCCGTTTACTTCCTATGGTATATTACTTTCAGAATATCTGTGTAGAATGTGATTTGAATACCTTCATTCTGCACTATGCCTGTATTCTCCAAAATGCCCTAACTTCTGCACAATTACTGGAATTTGTTGCTACTTAAATACAGCATGCCTTGAGCTGTTAAAACTAATTTGCTTCACATTTTCTTTTATTTACTTCATTGCATGACCATTATTATAAATATAATTTATCTAATTACATTTAACTTAGATAGATAGATAAAACTATCTATCTAGGCTGTATTTGATTTTAGCTCCTGTTTCGTAATACAGGTGCATTTTTAATTCACCTGTAAGTCATCTGCATTCCTTATCTAATGCAATTGTGGTATGCTCCTGCTTTGTGAGCATGATTATGGGTATTTGTATTACTATCAGTATTAAAGGGCTTAACTCCCACCCCTCAGGGAAAAAAAAATGCTTTTGTCAAGCATTTCTTTACAGGAATAAACTTCTGCCATTTTACATGTTGTAGAATCGGCCATTAGACATGATTTATGCCAAGCTGCTGGCAGGGTTCCTCACTTGAGCAGTCTCTCTCTCTCTCTCTCTCTCTCTCTCTCTCTAGCTCTCACTAAAACACATATTTAAACACTGGATTCTCATCTTGATGTATTCTAGGTTGGGATATTTAGTGATGGAGCAGAGGTTAGATAAGGAGGGGAGATAAGCCACTCCCACCGTCTCTAACAATTTGTACAACGTATGTCTGCCCCAAACTAAAATAAATCTGCTTCCTACTCTACTCTATTAAGATAAACATCTATAGGGGACCTTTGTGCAGCTTTAAGATTATGTTTTTGACAAGTCATTCCTAGAAATGAAAAGACAAATGAGCAGAAAGTTGTGTTTTAACTCATTCACTCCAATGGAACTCAGAAGTATGCACTGTAACTTCTAATGGTTGGAGGCTAAGCCTTTTGATAGAATCAAATTATATCCTCACATTTCAAATAAATGTTCATATCTCTGGAACCATAGGGGCTATGAAGAAAGTGTAAATGGCAAACTCTTCAGAAGAAACTATTTTTATAGTGGTAGTAATATTTAGGTTCTATGTCTTAAACCAAATTTTCAAGTCACAGTAAACACAGTAACTATTACATTTGTAATAGTTTGTAAACAACTTACAATATCTCAGCAACCACTCAAGTTACACACATACTGTCAGCAGCATTTTACTCATCTGAGAGATTTCATATGAGGCTAAGGTCTGCCTGTGTTACTTGGTTGTTGAGATATTTAGAAAAATGTGAATATATCTATATAAATTAATATAATAAAAACAACAGTTAATATCTATTTACCTGCACTATGCAAATGTCAAATATTATTCCTTTGTCTGCAGCTAACAGAAATTAATATATATATATATATATATATATATATATATATATATATATATATATATATACACAAAAAAGTGAAAGGAATAGATATTTTCAATATATTCTGTATTTTTTGCTGTAGTGATACAACACCCCAATCAAAGCTGTGTAAGAAAAATAACCCAGCTTTCAAATAATGTGCATTTTATCTAACTCTGCCAACAAATATTTCTGTGTCAGCCCTCATCAATATGGGGGAAATTCAGGTGGGAGTTAAACAGGCACTTCCAAGCAAAGCTTTGGGGCAGAAAACTGACTGGTAAAGTCTGTGGGCTCTTGAACAACAAGGTTTCCTCCAGCCTAGTAAAATCTCCATCTAATACAAAGGTCAGGTGACACCCCTACTTGAGATCCCTCATAATTGTACCCCCCCCCCACAGCAGTCAAAGATGAAATATTAGTGAGCAAATACCGCCCCTCCCTTTAATCAATGTGAAGGTTTTATGCTAGAATGCTTGCCACTGTTGTATTGTTATTTCCATCTGTTAATAGCCATCTCTGTGTCACTAGATACAGTGTAGAACACCTGTACATTGTTATCACCATCATTCAGTCACTTAACACTTCTCAAGAGCCAAAGGGCACAGTGTTTATACATTTTAAGAGGTGTTTAACTTGCTATACTGGAAATTCCTCTGTGAATTAATAAAACTATTCAGCTTCCTGTCTACATTTATCACTGCTAATCTAGGCTGACCCTAATGCTTCTGTCCTTACTAGTTCAAATGTACCTTCCTTCCCACCACTGAAAGGTACTCAGTAAGGCTCTCATTTGTCTCTTTTGCTTTTTCTCTTGACTAGAGAACTCATCTCTCTCTCATTGACTCTATTCAAGCCCAAACATCAAAGCATGGATATGCAAGGATTTCAAAGAATCATGCATTTTGCAAATTATGAAAAAAAAAGGAAAGCTAACTGGGCTATTGTCAACATCTTAGAGCAGTTCTAACAGTTTTCATGTGTCCATCCAACCAAGTTCTTCCTAGCAAATAAAGTGACAGTTTTTCAGTGTTCTATCTCCTAATTGGTTGAGAGTTTGGCATAATGATTGATGTATTTACCTTAAAGATACAAGGTGCGGGGTTTGATTCTCACATGGGATAATTGGCTAAACTTAAAATGGACTATGACGGCAGTTAGACTAGTACTAATCTATGAACCTAATCCTTTTCAGTGGTACATTGCACCTCTCATATTCTTGTGGCATTAAACATAACTTCTCAGTACCCTGTTTTAGGAGTTAACAATATACCACTGTGAATGTCTATTTTGACTCTTGCTCACTATTGAAAACATCTATTCCTTTCACTTTTTGTATAACTTTCACTTTTGAGAATCAGTATAATCAAAATGTTCTCTTACCCCAAAGTATATTGCATCATTTGGCCTGTCCCATACCTTCTTCCTATTGCTGGCTAACCAGAATCCCAGACACTTTCAGCAGTGTTTGTAAAATGGCAAGTATAGAAAAATCTGTTCTCACTTCCTATCTGCAACTTCCCAGCTAGAAGGACTAGCTTCCCAGGTCTAAGGATTTATGACAAAAGATTTACATTGCATCACTTATTCAGTTGAGCTGTACTCACAGCTAATCTCAAAGCTAAGATTTTGAAAAGTTCATCACCTCCATAGCTATAAATTGTTACTAAAATAATCAGTCCACATGTCTGTAGCAGATGCATACAATAACACACACTACGTTCTCTCTGAACAAACTTACCAGACTCCCCTGCTTATAGGGAATTAAATCCTCACAGTCACTATGGATGCACCCAGTCAAGTAAAAAAATAGTAAATAAAAGAACTGTGAAGCTAAAGAGATAAACACATTAGATAACACATTGCAGTGGATTAGTGACTATAGCCTCCACTGCATAACTCCCCCAGCAAATATATAACACTTCTGTAGAGATTTTTAGAGAGTGTGTTCAGTCCAGAAATAGTTTGTACCACTTACTCAGTTTTATTAAAATTGTCCTACTCTCAGTGCTTCCTCATCTGCAAAGCAGTTCTAACCACTGCTTCTCTCTCTCTCTCTTTTTTAATTAACAACTTTATTGGATTTTCCATAAATGTAAAACCTGCAAAAAATAAGATGAATAAAGAAAAAAGCAACAAGAGGAAAAAAAACACAAATGCACTAAGAGCAATAGCACTGTCATTAAGCGATACGAGCGGGTCTATATTAAAATTGGAAAAGCTTACTTTCACGAATACAAAGTAATCGACACATAAATGTCGAAATCCAAAAACAGCGAAGGATGATAAAAGCAAAAATGACAACGTCGAATGTATTCCTGGAAGCACCAGCGCCATACGGGTAAGGTAAACCCAACAGAACAAGCCTAAGGCAAAACACTTTTTAAAATGTTTTTGCAGGGGGACAAGCCCCCCCCCCTACTTAAATATACCAACTCCTAGACCATACTACATTGGAGAAAAGGATTTATTTCCTTATCCCCACGATCACCCTGCTGGCCAAAAAAAAGATGTTCAACCTTCCGAATTCGCTTTTTTCGCTCTTCGCTGTTTTAGAACTTCAACATTTATGTGTCGATGAATGTGGATTCACGAAAGTAAGCTTTCACGATTCTAATATAGCCCATCCGAGCTACCCTCCCATGCATTTAACAAAAATGTCTTGCATGATGCATCTTTTTCAAATTATGGAAATTCAGAAACATACCACTTTCAGATAAGACAAGCATTTGAGAATGGCTTTAATTCCAATCATTTATAATACATTTAGCTGCAGTGAATGATAGGAAAAATAATTTCTTTTGAGGCTTATTCTGTATGTTTGCATTTCTCAAGCTCCAGACTTCATATGAAAAGGGAATAGACTGGCATACCTAGCTATCTACCGGTACTGCGGTGGTGGTGCTACGGTAGCGTTGTCGCCTGACAGTTAGACGTTGCCCGTTTGATTCTCAGTCAGAGCGTCTTCTATGTGGTGACATGTGTGAACGGACGTTCCTTCGTTGAAGGTTGTACATTAGGCCCGGCAAGCCAGCACGTAAAACTCTACTGCCAATCATTAGCAGACCGGAGTTCCGCTGTGGCGACCCCTAACCGAGAAAAGCCGAAAGACACAAACAAACCTAGCTATCTATCGGTGGTTTGTTTATGGGCACAGCCACCACATACGTTGCCATCTGCCTATTTTCAACAGAGCTGCCAACAAAGACTGTGGGCTGGAGAAATCCACTCCATCATTTCTTTGGCAAACAAATACAATAAAATATTTTTTGCTGCTTTACCAGATTCATAAGGGAAGTGATGAACAGTTTATACTGTCAATGTACTTCAACCAGAAAAAGAATATCAAAAAGAGGAGAATTTTCTTTTATATCAAATAATCCTTAATGTATTCAACTGTAACTTGAAAGTGATGCAGTCTTTACTTGCACCAAATAGAGATCTAATTCCTTGTGTTATATACTGTATGCATACACAGGAATTGGATAAAGACTGATGTTTTAATTCTGTTAAGTGTGGTGGATTATGGTGGGCTAGCAACCTGGTAGTGTGAACCCTGGCTGCAGGTGATTGTCACTGTTGAGGTGACACCCCAACCCCATGTGAAAAAATAGGAAAAGGGGTTATGGATTGATGGATGGATGGAAGGAATGTATTCTAACATGAATGACAATTAGAGAAACTCCTGAAAATTTTAGACTAAATAATGAGGGTATCCCTCCATTTAGACAAAGGAATTTGAGCCCAGGGGAAATGTAAGAGGGAAATTAAATGTCTGTTTTTCTTTAATAAAATAAATATTTTGTTTAAACAATGTTTAATAAAGAAACAGAATAACATTCAAATTTTGGGAAATCTTTAGACTATATTATTATCTTAGCTACGCTAAGACATTAGTCAGAATTCTACCACAGAATGGTATATAATTGGAAGAATTTTAATAAACTGGAAACAAGAATATCAGAAATAGGATAAGTTGGCCTGTAAATCTGGACCAGGGACCACTTTATTTTCATGTAGTTAGTTTCTTGAACTTGTTCCAAAATGATTTGAAAATCATGAAAATGGGGAGGATCAGATATATAAATTAATCTAGAATACATTTGTCTAGTTTTGAAACATTACATTTACCACAAATAACTTGAAGAGAAAGATAATAAAAAAAATGTTCTGTCATTAAGTGGTCTGTAAAGTGGTGCCCATTGAGTTTTATAGTGTTTATAAGATTCATATTCCTTTCCATGACAAGGAAAGAAGAAAAACATTTACCATTCCTAACAGTTGCATAATGCAGAAGCTGCTTACAAGGCAAACAGTAACTATTTTGTGAATTGTTCAATAATTTATAAACTTTCTATTGCACAGAGGCTTCCATTTGAGCATTTATCTATTCTGTAATTACCCACAATAAAATTCAGTTTCAAGGAAACAAGAACATATCCCAGCATTTAGTAGATATTAGACAATAAAACTAATCTTGGATGGGGTGCCAGCCCACTACAGGACACACACACACACACACACACACACACACACACACACACACACACACACACACAGTTATTTACATGTGGGACTCACACCTATAGGTAGTTAGGAAGACCACCAATTTTCCCCCAGCACATCTTTGGGATATAGGAGAAAACTGCAGCACCCAGCAAAAAACCCATACAGAGAGGAGTACATGCCAACTTGGGCATCCCAGCTGAGAAAAAAAACTGGAGAACCAAGTGATATGATGCAATGACACTAACTGCTATACCACTGTTGCAGTTGTCTTTTTTTAACAGATCTTCTAATAAACAAGATTAAGTTCTATTTTCACTGAATAATCTTATTGAGGTGGCCTAAGTAAGAAGTAATATGAACTTTGAATGCAGTTCACTGTTTTAAAAAGTAGCTGGTTGATTTTGGTTATCCTGCCATATTTGCAGTATTTTGGCTTTTGCATCATCTACGTAGAGTTTAAAAACCTGGTTATTGTTCTTAAGTTGCTTCTGAGTTACGTTTGTTTTGGTAAGCAATACTAGTGAATGATCTGGTAGCAGAGTGGGTTTAATTTCTTTTTCTGCAATGGAAGAAATAAGAGAAGGAGATCTAAGGGTGTAATCTTGTATTCAGCACTTCTAGCATCTCAAATATAAATGAATACAGCCTAATGAAAGGAGAAATTTCAAAGGTCAGTAAGGGCTAAAGAAAAAAAGATTTTAAGATTGAATATTTTCTAGCATAATAACCTTCTAAAACTATTAATTTTTGTTCAAGTTGACAATGTCTATGAGAACATTTTTTAATATAATGTTCAACTGAACATTATCATTTGCTATACATTTCATGTGCATTACCGTGAACATTGAAAGAACAATTAACAGAGACTAAAAGAAGTAACTTTGGGAAACATGAATTTTCAATAGGGAGATACACATTTTCAAATTCAATATTTAACCACTATTGTTCTTATACTAACCAAAGACCTGAATTCTTTATTATGTATCAAAATAGCTATACCAGATGATTTATTACTAAAACAAATTAACATAAATCTGAAAAGATCATAATACATCTTTAAGAATGAAATGGTCATCTGAATTCAAATAAGCATCCCATAAACATTAGAAAGGTACTATTCTATATCGGACATTTCATGAAGTTTCTTCTTTTAATACTGTGATTAATAACTGTATTAAAAAAAATAAGATTAAAGTATCAGTTACCAGGGTCTATATCATATAGTGGAAGCTTTAGGTAATCGAATACCTGAAGTCTGACACCCAAACAGCGAAAGCTGTAAACCGCGAACATCCACTTCTGCAAATTTTTTCATAGGGGAAAGATTTTTAACGGTTATTGGGAATCTGCCCTTTTCTGCACTGTAGAGCGATCTTAGAGTTGGTATATTTAGTTAGGGGGGTGTGGAGGGTGAAGCCCCCTATTTGATTAGGGTTTGAAAGGGATTTTTTTTGTCCGGCCAAACAAATTTTTTCCCTATGAAAAATTCACAGAAGTGGCCATTCCCAGTTTACAGCTTTCACTGTTTAGGTGTCGAGCTTTAGGTATTCGATTACCTAAAGCTTCAATTATCTAATATAGACCCCAGTTACCACACAGGCACACAAATTAATAGAAAATAAAATAAAATATAATTTCTCCACTTACAGACATTATACGTTTTCTTTTTTAGAATAGCAGTCTTTCTCCAACATTACATAAATCACTCAATTCCTGCCTTTTCTCAAACCTCACGCCTCCAAAAATCCCATTTACTTCTATTCTACTTTGCTTTTTCCCTTTTCTAAAGATTCCCTCTTCTAGTTCTTTTATCTCTTTTAAAGTATTCACTATTTCAAACAGTGTCGGCTGGTGACTTCAAATCAAAGGGGGGCTGCAAGAGACAGCTGAATGTGTGGGGCCAATGGGAAGGGGTACGGCCAACTTGAAAGGGGAGGAGCTATGCTGAAAATCACAAAAACTGGGACTTTAATTAAATATGCTGCCCTGGGTGCCAAACCATCATTATGAGAGTCCAATCAAGACAAAATGAAGTGTAGAAGAAAAAAAAATTTCAATGCATTGGTTGCACAACAGCTTACTTAATATCTAGATGGAAGCACAAAGGTTATGAGGCATGAAAAAATAAATTACCTTTTAAATACATTACTGGAATGCCAGTCAAAATCAAGTACAAGAAAAACAAGCAGCACTCAATTCAAACCACTTATCCTGGCACTGCAGTTCTAATTATAATTTATATTTAGCTTTATAAAAGTACCAAGTAACATGCTGAAAGAAGCAATCTCTGTGATACTCCCACTTGTAAAAATGTTTCTTATCCAAAAAAGACCTGCTGCCTGACAACAACTATATACTTGTTTCATGGGGAAAACATGATCAAAGTAAAAAATGAACAGCAAACAAGAAACACCCTCAAGATAAATTGCTTAAAAGATTACTGCACAGGTTATGGACCAGACATGATAGATTGGCATTCTAAAGCCCGCAAACATGACTGCAAGTCCCCAACAAAGGTAATAAGCTTCTTAAAATACTGTAATCCTGTCCTTTATTACAAATACTGTCATATGCATTTCAATACCTAAGGCTTATACGTTATCTACTTATGTAAGTATTCTCTGCATGGCAACAACAAAAAGGCTTTCAATGCTCTTAATTCTTTAACAATATGCTTATTAAAGCTTACTTGCATCTTACAATCTCAGATGCAAGTCATGAAAGCATTGCTACTTAAACACAGAGCAATGGGCACTTTCTGAATAATAAGAAGCATAAATCAACAGTATAAAATATGACAGAAAATCAGAACATTCTGCAAAATCAAGCAAGGGCAGATGAAAAGCCACTGTAGTACTTGTGTCTACCTTGGGTGGGGGGATCCTCTGCACACTTACACTGCATAATTGTTCCTTGCCTTGCTTGGACACATCCAGAATCACTACATGGGGGAGTGGGGTGCAACAGGTATGTCACAATTTGAAATGTTTCTGGCTGACTGTGATGGCCCTGACACATTTGTCATACCTCTCAACCTCAGAGCAATAAATCTGGACAAAGCCATACACAGAAGTGGGGACAAAGGCCCAAAAATAAGGACACTATTTAAATATTGCTCTTATAAACTTTCTAATTGAATAGTAGGTCTTGCATTAGTATGAATTTTCTGAAGGGTATGAAATCTGAAACTCAAATGTCTGTTATTATTTTCTAACTTCAGTCTTTAATGATTTGCCACTAATTTGCCAGCAAACCATAATTTTATGAAAAATGGACCAAAAATGTGATGCAAAAATATAAAATAGCCACACAATACATCTGGGAACCTCTCAAAGAAGGGACACTTTTGAATATTAGTACTGTTAACTTGAGCAGCTGAAAAAATAAATGAATCTACATGCATTTCTGAAATAAAATAATCTATAACTCTGATTATTACAGTTATTTATTAATTGTAAACTCTCCATGTTTTCTTCCAAAAATTGCCATTTTGAGGAGGGATTATTAGAGGGAGAGCAACATTTTGAGCCAAAATTGGGAACAGTTGAGAGGTTTGGATATGCCTAATTCTATAAAGCAATTTATTTACATGTACCTGTCAACCTGTTAACACAGAAAATCTGGAATGGCCAAATATATTGGGGGGACATACAAACAATACTAAAAATTGCTCTTGTATAAACTTAGTTGATAGAACAGGTCTTGCTTTAGCATGCACTTTTCAGAAGGTTATGAAGTCTGAAACTCAATGTCTGTCATTATTTAGTGACTTAATTCCTAAATGATTTGCCAGAAAACCACAAATTTTATGAGGAACAAACCAAAAATAAGAAGCAAAAATCTATTTATTCTGTGAAAATCTGGACAGTTGAGAGGTATGGTTCAGCCAGGGCTGTCTTTGAGTTTGCCACCTTTTCTCCTCATAAAATCATGGTCGAATGGATCCTCCTCCCTGCAGCCATTCCAATGTCCCATTACTTGGCTATTTTGCCCCATTTACCATAAACACTATAATGTGCATACTGATTTACTTCTACAATGATTTGGATTTCATTTGAAAGTTTTATTTTGCATTTTAGAGCACAAACACTAAGACATCTGCTAAACAAAGCAATGCAGTCTCACAATGAAAATAGACTTAGTATTAAAACTTCTCTGCCCTTGAAACTCACATTCATTGAAACAACATTGAAATCCACATTAAAAAAATACATTTGGCTAGTATAAAGAATAACTTTGGGCTGTTTTCTAATGATAGGCCCCTTGCACACAAAACATACATATGCTGTGTGATACACCTTCCTGATTATATTAAATGATATTCCTTGTATAATCCAGTACAGTATAATTAGAGGCTGCTTTAAATGTATTGTTTTGAACATTTTCCAGTAAACAATGAAACATAATGCATGCACCAATAATGACAAAACTGCTCAGTTGAGAACATTTCCATCATAAAAGTCTACTCAAACTTCTGCAGTCCACCAGTATTAGTAAACATGCACAATCTCTGCAGAAGTAAACGCCATCTAAATGATTCCACATTAAAGAGATCTGTAAGTAATGAAGAGGTTGCTGCTAGCAAACAACATTATATTTCATTGTTTCATCTACAAATAAAGTGCCTATTGCCCTTGAGGAATAAATTGCCTATGTTACATTAAAAAAATGATAAGCTAGTAATATTGCAATAGGGAATGGATGACAAACTGATAACAGGTTCATCGTTACTAGGTATCTTCGCCAAAGAGGACATTCTCAGTATGGCAGCATCAACCCCCTGTGGGAGTAGAACCCACAGCATTCTGCATCAAACGCAAGTACACTACATATTGTGCTATTAACAATGCAAGCAGACTCAGCATAAGCAGCACTAAAATTCTCTTCCTCTGCAGCTCTCAGGTCCTTGTAAAATCTACTCGACACTCAACTGTATCTCTCAACTTTGCAGCACAAGAAACCTAGAAAAAGCCAAAATTTATTGGGGGGACAAAAGCCCAAAAACCAGGGACACATTTTAAACATTGCTTGTATAATCTTGAAAAGTTGCTGGAATAAAATGCTGTGTTACCACTATACATTTCACTGCAAAGTCTTGAACCCCGGACCCTGTGCAAAACAGTCAGAGCAACATAACACTATGCCAAATCAGCTGTTTTGTGAAAGAAAGGAAGACTGAAACTTAAATGGCTACCATTTAGTGAATTCAGTTCTCACCATAGATGTCAACCTCTTAGCACAAAACACGTGGACAAAGCCAGTAATGGGGCAATACAGCCCTCAAACATATTCAGTGAATTTGGTTCTCACCATAGCTCTCAACCTTAGCACAAAAAACATGGATAAAACCAATAATGGGGGAATACAGTCCCATATATAGGGGCAAATTTCAAATAGTCATCTTATAAAATTAAAAAATTGCTAGAATAAAAGGTTTTGTGTTACTATGTACTTTCTGAATAATATGAAATCTGAAATTCAAATGCCTGTCAATTTTATTTATTTAACATTTGTTAACCAGGAAAGTCTGACTTGGAACAAAAGCCAATTTTCAGCAGAAGCCCAGGGAGGACACCAGAGCAAACCCACAGAAACACAGGGAGGACATGCAGACCCCACACAGAAGGGACCCCAGCCAAGAATCAAACAAGAGAACTGTAAGGCAACAATGCTACCACTGCACCATCAACTATTGAAGGAATTAAAAATTCAGAAACCACAGATTTTATGAGGAACAGAACAGAACAAAATATGAGGCAAAAATCTGCAAAGGTTTCACAAGTGGTGGTGGGTAGAGAATTCAGGCTCTTGTTACCTGTACCCAAGGTACAGGGTTCAAGCCTAAGGTATTCTTTAACCAATTTACACACACACACACACACACACACACACACACACACACACACACACACACACACACACACACACACAGTACCTACTTCATCCTGAATGATAAAATAAATCCACAGCTTCATCCTGAATGATAAACTAAATCCATGGCCATCTGCATTTAAGCAGGAATGCATATTTCCACTTCCCTGGCTCTTGTTCTTTCCTTCCTGTTTGCGAGTGTTCCAAAACAGCTGACCTTGCAGTCCGATCCCCTTCCAGTCTATGCGGTTAGCACCGTATAGACTTCTGGGGCATCAGCAGTCTGCTGCCTTCTTCCTGAATCTGGACTGGTAAGACAGCAGTCTGGATTCATTTCTATGTGCAGGTTAGGAGGATTTGTAGGATTGTACTGTCATGGTTCACAGCTGGGGGAGCTGCTGTCCTGCAGTCTGATATCACAAGCCACCACTGATTTCAAATAAGGTTGGTTTAGATTTTGATTTACATTTTCTATTGATTGCTTTTTTGGCAGCCAACAAAATAAAACTCAATAAGGCCTTACTATGTCTAGACAATTCAGATCCTATGTCCCAGTTAAAAAAATAATTTCCTTAGTTACAGCCATTTGTACCCCAATATTTCTGACAGAGTACTCTGTAGGTATTTTCTTAAATCTAAAGAAGCAGCAAATGTTTGTTCCTGATGAAGTCTAATTCAACTAGTATACAGATGAAAGCTCGTAACCTTAATAAAATGTATTTTTCTTGGATTATCCGGGTGTGCCTGATCTTATCAGTGTGGTTGTTCCAATTTTTTTTCTTAATCTGCTAACTCATACTCTTAATATACTTACAGTTATCGCTTTCCTTCCCATCACACCTCCAACATTTGTTATCTACCTGAGGAAAAATTATTTTAAGTCTGCTTAGGGTATAAAAATATCCATGAAAACAAACACTTACATGCAAAAATTCTAAACCTTTTGGACTTTGTTGCATACTTCGGAGCTATATGTATGCCCTCCCATTGTTCCCTTGCGAATTTCTTTCCAATTCTCTCTCCTCCCAATCTTTTCTAACCTCCTCTGACAGATTCTTAGTTATCTTGCAATACTGTATATTTTCTACTAATTATCCCCTTTTTAACAGCAACCTCTCTTCTAGATTTGACTAAAAGCACTACCAGAGAAGATCTTTTACTTAGGACTCCTCTATCTCTTTCTATTTGCCAATACTCTGATATCAATACCTAACAGGGAAGTTATTCTCTTACCTGCAGTCCAAATTTTTTCTTGACCTGATCCTACTCTATCACCTTTCGCCTTTTAGTTATTTTCTCCCAGTACTAGATTCTTTTGCCAGATTTCTGTTGTAAATTCCATCCTTGCCAATTTTTTGTATCCCTACTCTCAGTTCTCTAGTGATAAAATCTCCTTTCACCATTAATGTGTCAGCTAAGTTCTTAGAATAATCTCTTCTACTTTATAAAGATACTCTGTTATGATAGTTATTTTCATTAAAGATCTGCATGCAAAATTCTACTCTCCTTAATTTTTGAACTCCCCCTTGGTCATCATCATCCCTTTCCACTTTGAATTATAACCTTCTTGTGTTATGTATATGAGCTTGAATTGTGTAGCTCTAAAATATTCCTTCAAATTAGGTAATCTTAAGCCACCCTTTTCTATAGGGAGGATCATCTTATCCCATTTAACTTTTGCCCTAGTTCCCTCACAGATAAATTGTTTCAATTCTTTATTATTCTTTACTGTCCACAGTTTTTCATCTGGCTAATACAAATATGCCTGACCTGTATATAAAGCTTAAGGGACTAAAAATATTTTCACTGCTTGTATCTTATCTCTTTCCATAATCAAAAGCTTCCAGTTTCTCAGATTTTGTATCATCTTTTGTTTAGTCTCTTCTCACATATCCCTAGCTGCCATAACAGAAGGCTTTTTAATGCGCACTCCTAAATACTTCATCTTATTATCCCCATAAGTATGGGTATTGCTGAACCAATGTGTGTGCGGGTTCATAATTTATAGCTAGAGCCTTTGTTTTATATTCATTAATTTTCTATTCAGAAAAGACATGAAACTTGCAAAATGTTCCACAACACCCAGATGTCATTTTCTGGATTTATCAAATAAAAAATAATATCATCTGCAAATAAACCCAACTTATCTTGATTACCATACAAATTATACCATTGAATTTCTGAGTGCCTTATTTATTTATTTATTTTTTGCCAGTGGTTCTACATATAAAAGCAAATAAAGAGGAAAGAGGACAGCCCTGCCTGGTTCCTCTGTACAAATACAACTTATCAGAGAGGAACCCTCACACTTCAGTACTTGCCCCCAGATCCTTCATATATCCTCCTACTTAATCTTATTATTGTACCAGGGAATGCAAATACTTCCATTGCTCTACCCATAAAATCCCAGTTTACTGTGTTGAATGCTTTTTCTGCATCATGATCCATCAGCAACAGTGGTATTTTCTTATATTGTGCTTCCCTCTGGATATCATTGTTTTGTTAATATTGTCAAAGATTTGCCGCAATCCACAAAACCACATTGATCCATTAATATTAGTTTTGCAACACTTTTGCCATTCATTTAGCTAGTAAAGACAAACAGTTTATAATCATTGTTTCCACTTTCCTCTGTGTTCTACAAAATGTTTACACAGTTTCTAAAATATCTCTAATAACTGTATAGGCTCTCTAACTTTTTTGACAACCCTTTCAGCTTTCTGTCACATAAGACACTGCCCTTTGGAATGGTTAGCAAAAATAGCTGCTTAACAGCAATCTTTCTAAACTCATGCATATTATCCAAATACTCCCTTATTTTTTCTTTAGCATTCTGCACCATCTCTCACTCTCTCTCTCTCGCTCTTTTATTTCTATCCCATTGTTAAACTCCATTTTCACTTTTCCCCACTCACTAGTTATTTATCTGAAGAAATTTACATTTTCCCTAATAACCCCACAATAATTTCTGCTACCCATTCCTTAATTTCCTGTCTTTTTAATAGGTAGGTGGGAAAGTGTTAGTGTCTTATTTTTATTACCTTAAATTTTTATCTTAGTTTTTATCGGTGCATGATCTGAAATAATTATTAGATATGTGTTGAGGCTTTCAATTAAATGCACATGTTCCTGTGAAATATAATTTCTATCCAGTCTAACCCAGTTATTGTACCTTGGGAAACAATATGGAAATTCTGTCTGAGTTCCTACTACTGTATTCACGTCTTTCATAGCAAATATTTTTATTAATTTCATCAGTAATCTACCCTCGTTTGTTACATTTTTCCTTTTAGGTCTTCCTGAAGCATGTTCACGGTTGTAAATCAAGTTCCAGTCCCCAGCTACAAGTAGTATTTCCTGAAGAAAGCTAATTTCATCCAAAATTTTCTTAAGCTCCATAATAACAGTTTTTGGTTGAATATAAAAACAATCTACCTTAATACTCCTCCAATGCCAATAGCCTCTTACTACCATATATATCTATCATTATTGTCTTTTTCCTCTTCTACCACTTCTGGAGCCACTCTAGCAATCAGTATCATTATTCCTCTTTTGCTTTGTTCTTAATATTCTGCTGAATGTCCATCATGAAATCCTTTCTTTGGTAAATTCACATGTTTATTTCTTCCCAATTGCATCTCTTGCAGCATTGTTATATGCACCCTGCATTTCTTGATATGATTTAATGTTCTTTCCTTTCATTGATACCTATAAGGGCATTTGTATTCCAAGATACTATGGATAGGGTAGCTATTATGATAAAAAGATAAGATACTATGGATAGGGTAGCTATTATGATAAAAATCTATTTTCCCACTTATTATACATGATAGTTTTTTAAATGTGTATTTCCAACTTTTGTGTTATGCACGCACTAATGTTGGAAAGAAAACATCACATCCCCTGTTATCTTAGAACAAATACAACTATGTACAATTGTTAACAAATTGAGTTTAACCCTCCAAAGAGGAACAATTGCCCAAAATTGACAATTGCACCCACGGGTATAACCTAATCAAAAATTTAGGTTAACTGTGCTAAAATGCATCTTATAGCCTGTGTTCCCACATAAACTGATTGCTGTCTGTTCTTTTATCTGTATTACCATCACAGATATGAAAAATAGCTAGTAAGCTTTCATAAAACATTAATTTTTACCCTAAAAAAGGGCTGTCTACCATTAAAACTAAATTATGTACTGTTCTATTAAATTCATTAAAGTATGAAGGCTGCTGGGGAGGTTATCTTTTATGCACATCCGATAATTAAAAAAAAATGTTTTCACTAAACTACTTGTCATTGCACCTTTAATATCTGCATTTCTCACCCAAAACAATGCTCAGAACTCTAAAGATTAATGGCTTGCACCTGCTGGCAGCTTGTCTCAATGTAAAAGCAGTCAGCAATGAGGAGAAAAAACAGCTAACAACTTGCAGATGCATGAAAGAATTTTTGTAAATTTCACTCAGAACTGACTGTTCAGAATTCCTCTGGCTAACTGCCTTCAACTGCAGACTTCTTGTCTCACACTGAGAACATTTGTTGATGGAAAAGAAAGCAAACTACTATCTTTGCAGATGAAAGAAGATTAGCATGTTCACTGCTTTAATAATTTTGTTTTACTTTAAAGCCTATTTGCTTACACAAAATGCTTATAGCTTATGTCAAGGACATTAATCTCACCAACCACATTTGTAAAAATAAGGGAAATTGTCATGTTATTTCTATGCATAATATAATCAGTTCATTGTTATACCCCACCCTCATCCAACTCAAGATCACAACATTATATTAACGTAAACTTGCTTCTGTTCAGCCTTTCTTCTATTGGTATACTGTAAAACCTATACTTCTTACAACTTAAAAAGGTACTTGTTTACTTAACAATATTTAGCACATACAACAGTCACTAAGAAAACTCCTCCACATTTAAAATACCCCTGGCGGCACACTATACTGAAACTGCTTTACATAACATGCTGTTTATATCATGAAACATTTTATACAAATACTAAAGATCAAAATTGTTTTAGTTACAGTTACTTTTTTTCCCTTTAGTGTCCTTCTAAATATTAAAAACATAATGTGGGATATATGCTTTACACCACCCACAAATTTAACAAAGTCAACAAAAGTCCACTCTTTTCTCAATCACTTTTATTTTCAAGGCCATATTTCACAAAGGTGGTTGGTGCTTTAATCTCACATTTAGTCACTAATTTCAGTGGTGCAGGTCTTCTTCCTGATCATCTCCATCTCC